>NC_056741.1:1336809399-1336819399 GCF_019279795.1 Protopterus annectens
CCCAACAGGCTTGTTTATCAATTGAATTGTCAGGATGTAGGTCACATTAAAGTTGGGAAAAATTTTGAAATGATTTATTGTGGTCTCACTTTTTTATATCACAAAAACCTGGCATTTTAACAGGGGTGTGTACACTTTTTTTTTTTTTTTTTTATATCCACTGCCATTTTTTAGTTACTTCAATCCTCTGATCATCTGATTTTTGTGCCAGAAAACCACAAAATTTGAGGAATAGACAGTATGTCAGATGCTTTCTCTACATAAAGACCCACCAACAGCACTGCAGTGGTATTTTCTTACATTCCATTTCCTCTTTGGGTCATCAGTGTTTTGTTCAATGCTGTCAATTATTTGCAAGTGTAAAAAGATTGCTGCTATCAAGGTGTAATCCCTTATTTTCTCTTTAGCATTCTGCAATTGCTCCTCTTGTTTTGTGGGATTCCCCTATTTTGCACTACTGTAACATTTGTCAGTCCCTCTAAATTCTTGTTACTACTTAACCATATATCTGTCTTTCCACCCTATTTTTAAACTCCACTTTAATGTTATCCTGCCCCCCAGCTATATTTTCTTTATTAATAACGCCTGAATAATTTTCACTACCATTTCCTTAAATTCCTCTCCAACAGAAGTGGGGAAGTGCCAGTGTCTCATTTCATTACCCTATGATTTTATTTTGGTTATTGGTGCAGGATCTGAAATGTTTATTGGTTGTATATCAAGACTCTCATTTCACAGGAATGTGCATTTAATTGAAAGTTCTGTCTAGCCTAGCCCAATCTTTGTATTTTGGGGAATATGTAAATTCACTCCAAACTCCTACTGAATTCACATCTTCCATGCAAAGTATCTTCATAAATTTCTTCAAAAATCTATCCTCCTTTGGGTGTATTTTTCCTACTGCCCCCCTGACACATCTTCAATGCTGCAAATCAAATCCCAGTCCCCACTTCTAAGTTAATTCTTAGAAAGCTGATTATTTCTCCCAGAATTTTAAGCTCCATTATAGGAGTTTTAGGTGGGTATAAATAAGTGCCAGTGTAATCCTTCTCCCTTGTCAGTAGCCCCTTAGCACTGCAAATCTGCCATTACCTTTTTTTATCCTTTTCTATTCCTGTTGGAGTTCCTCTTGCAATACAAGTACTCCTCTCTTCCTTTTGTCCCAGGTATTCTGTTGAATAACAATCCTAAAAAGCTTTCTTTTCCACAATTCAAGTGTTCAGTTCCTTCCAAGTGAGTCTCCTATTTGCAATCCACATGTTTTAATATAGTTCACTACTTTTTTTTTAATATGCAAGACCATTACATAAAGCATCATTGTGTTAACTGTTGCACATAAAATGGTGGGAATAACTTTTTAAGTGCCTATTTCTAGCTTTTGTTGTAACATGCTGTTTGGCAGGCTGATTATGCAGTTTTGCGTCATGTCCATTTGAGCCTATGTCACATGAATAAAAAAAAAAGCTTTCTAAGAAAAAACAAAACACACCCAGTACCCCCCTCAAAATATTTGTACATCTTCAAATATTGAATTGCTATCCTCCTAATAGGAACAAGTGTCGCAAAATAACAGCCACACTCTCAGACTTGGGTTAATATAGAGAAAGGTTATCCATGCTAAGATGCAGGGTACAGCTTGTGCGGTCTGGTTTTGTCTCGTCTTTCTAGGTTTCTCAGCTGGAAAAACACTTTGAATGCTTTCAGAAAGCATTATCTCCTAGCCATTTCTCTTTATCAGATTGTATCTGGTCCTAGTGTCTCCATGGAGACGAAGTTGCTCCCAAAAGCATACATTTATTTGCTAGAAAAAAGCTTTATAATCAATGTTGTTTTTTATTTGCTTGCTTTCTCTTAAAATGTGTTACTAGATCAAGCTAAGGGCCTTAATCAAGTCATTCCCTATGCAAAAATGAGAGAGTGCATCAGTTTTTGTGTTGTCATGCTCTTGACAAACTTTTTACATTGCATTGTCTACATTTCCTAAAACTAACCAAGGAGAAAGAGGAGGAGAGAAGAGGGGGGAAAAACTGGAGCACTTGTTTACCCCATTACACTTAAAAGTAGCTAAGAAAACTTTATAGCATGCAAGGAAAATCGTGCACTATAAAAATATCACTAAGAAAAATGTTTTACTTGGTTAAATTTCTCTTCTCTTCCCCTCTCCTAGGTATTTTTCCAAACATTAGTGACATGTAGGGGACCCTAAACATATGCCCTACTTCAAGAAAAGTTTGTCAAAAGTCCAATAGTTCCAGATTTTCTTTCATGTTTCACAATTTTTTTTGTAATCCCACATTTGTCAATTTCCAAGTTATTGGTTTTGTTCCTGTTCAGCCTCCTCTCCCAAATGCTGTATCTGCTTCATTTCCAGTGTACACTTGGTTCTTCTAGTCAACTATTGTGCTTTCAGTCACTTATTTGTGTTTTCATAAAAGTAATAGTGTGTTCCTTCCAGCTTCTCTGGTACACCAAAAAATCTCAGGTTTTCCATACATGCTGTGTCATCTAATTCTATTTTTTGAAACCTCTCCTGAGCAGTCTCCCGTTCAGCCAGTCTTTTCTTCATTTCAATCTCTGAATATTTTTCTTTTTTTTTTTTTTTTTTTTTTTGCAGCTTTGTCACCTCATCTGAATTTCTGTTTAGAGTCTCCCATTTTTTCAGCCTTTTTTATTTGAGTTGATATATTCCATCAGTGTTTTTTATTTTAACCTGGTATGTGTTAGTAGTCTTGTTTCCTCTAGGTTACTGGGAGTCTTGTCTGGAGCTTTTAGCTGAACAGGTGCAGTACGCTTCCCAGTCAGTATGTTTTCACCTTTTTGTAGTTAATATTTCTGTCAGGACCTCTGTTTCTTTTTTCCTGCCATTGTTAGCCAGTTACTGAAATGTACTTAAATATAAGTCAACTGGCTTTCTCTTCTGAGTTTCTTTTCACATCAGAAGAGCTATAATTAAGCTGTTCAACATGCAGCCATCTTGAAAGTCTTACTCTAAAGTTCTTGAATGCCACAAAGGGACAGCAACCCAGAAGCATAGCTCAACTACTCCCCTCAGATGTTCAGGGGTTAATTGTCCTGTCAATCTGTCTTCTGGAAGTACAGAACTACCTCTAGAGGTTCTCAAAGATCCCCAGGCAGAGCTCCTTGATCTACAAATTGTGCTGAACAAGACCAAGTATCCATTTTGATCCTGTAACAGGACGGACACTTGTCCTCCCAAAGCATGCAAGGTTCCTAAAATGTACTTTGACATCAGTTTTGTGAGTCTTCAACAACCCCTCAAACTGGAGTAGCTATAAGTGTAACATAGGATATGCCACAGGGTTCTTAGATTTATTAAAACTTCTTGAAACATTATCAAAACCCACTGGAAGATGTACTTGAGTAACCTTTAATAGTGTCACTTAAGAAGTCTGTACACATGTATTGAGTTAAAAAGGAAACTAACCACAGTAGCACTTGAAGTATACATTACTTATATGCTTCGACAGTTGTCATTCACTCCAACATTACATTGATAATTCTTACCTTCCTTTAAACTCCTCCTCCTAAACTTTACTTTGCATATATTCTCATAAATTTTTATATCTGTAACTTTGCTTTCAGTTCTTTTCAGACTTTATTTCAATTGGTTTAGATTTTAATTTCCATTTTACTGTCTTTCCCCCAGCCAGTAGCATTAAATATAGTAAGGCCTTTATTTCTAGGTAATTCAGATGTGTCCCAACTCCGAAATTAATGTCCTTAGTTATACCCATTTGCTCTCAATTTTTTAAAATCTGCTTGCTTTCCCAACACACCTCTAGCATTTATCTACCCGAGGATACATTCTCTGAAGTCTCCTTTGGGTATAAAAAAAATGTTTTAAATACTTCTGAGCATAAATTCTAAACTTTCTGCACCTGGCATTCTTGGTAGCCCTACAATGTATCTTTCCATTGGGGGAAGAGAGAATGGAATGGCAGTTTTATCATTTTTTTATAACCTCCTCTGATTCTTGTAATTAAACAGCATTTCATATGTCCCCCCTTAATTAAGCAGTAGCTTCTGTTTTAGATTATAGTAACTGTGCTGTTTTTTCAGTACCATTACCCTATCCCTTTGTTTGCAATTACTCTTAGTGTCTGGTAGAAGTCAGTCTCTAACCTGCAGTCCAAACATCTGCTTGGCCTCATCCCACTGTATTACCACTTCCCCTTTAGTTATTTGCTCCCAGTACTTTAGTTCTTTTGCCACTTTCCTCCAGTAAATTCCAGCTACCTTTTGCCTTTTTTCTGTGCCCCTACTTGCAGTCATGCTAATTTAGCAAAATCTCCGTTATTCATATGTTGCCTAATTCTTAGAATACTTTGTGCTAATTTTGTGTAGGGTTGTTCTGCTTAAGGGTCTGCATCCAAAATCCTACACACATTTCTCAGACTCTACCCCCCTCATTTTATCATCCCTTTCCACTTTGACTTGTAACATTCTGCTTGTGTTGTGTATGAACTGCAGCTCTACAATATCCATTCAAATCTGAAGATTATAAACCATCTTATTCTGTTAGTGGGATCAGCTTATCCCACTTGACTCTTGGCCTCTTCCCAAGACAACTTCCTACAACTCTTCTAGTCACTAACATATGCCTGACATGACATAAAAAATGGGGACTAAATACCCTTTTGACACTTGTATCTTATTATCCATGCTGACATATTGGAATCATTGTTAATCCATGCACCCAATACTTATCCCCTTAAATGTGGTTATAGCTGATCCAATTTGTGTGTGGGTAGTAAATTTACCACTATAGTCTTCATAAATGTCCTGAAAAGGGTTGAAACTATTCAACACTGAAATGTCCTTTCCTGGATTTAAGTACAAAATTATCTGCAAATGAAAACTTTCTTGACTACCAGTCATAGCCTTGCATTTGAAAGATTTTCTTTGCAAGTAGAAGTAAAGCAAATTAAAAGCAAAATAGGAAAACCCTGCCTGTTTCCTGTGTTTTGGTATTGCTTCTTAGAAAGGAACCCTCCAACCTTAATTCTTGCCTTTGACCCTTAAAATAGGGTTAACCGGGAGAATAATTAGTGAATGCAAATGCTTCCATTCCCCTGCTCTTAAAAATCTGAGCTGACACTTCTAGCAAATCTTTATTCTGCATAAAGATTGAGCTACAGTAGCAATATTTTTCTTTGTTTTGCTTCCCTGTGGGTCATCATTCTATTAATGTTGCCAAATGTTTACTTTCCCTGTGGGTCATCATTCTATTAATGTTGCCAAATGTTTACTTTCCCTGTGGGTCATCATTCTATTAATGTTGCCAAATGTTTACTTTCCCTCAAAAAAAAAAAAGTCCAACTGTGGCAACACCTTTGCCATTCCCTTGTCTAGTATACAAACATTTTAAAATCTTGATTTAAAATTTAAATTGGTCTATATGAAATTGGGTCTGAAGTCTTTTACAGTCTTTGTTTATATAGCTATGTCAGCTAAGATGCTGGTGCTTCCCCTTCCTTTTGAAATACTGTTGTACCTTCCAGATCTTCATCAATTTTTCTTCCCTAAACTTCCACAGGAAAATAATCTGTTCTGGATTCTACCATGTACATTACGTTTTTCTTCCCAACTTCGCTATTAAATCATTGAGCCTCTTTCTCTTAACATTGACTTAATCCTTTCATAAATTTTTCTTTTCCTGCCTCTGCTTAGTTTCCACATGCCTGTTTTATTTTAATTTTCATAACTTTTTCCAAAGTATTTTTAATATCAGTGTAGGCCCTCTGGTTTCTAATCATAGCCTCCTTAAGTTTGGCACCTGCCCTTTTACTACTTTTGCTGAAGGCATTGTGTTAACTATTTTTGATAACTCGAGAGCACAAAAACTCAACATGCACGACTTTAGAAAGGCTGCTCTTATTTCATTGCTGCCTTATTTTCCCTTTGGCACTCTACATTTGCTTCTCTTCTTGTCCTGGGAGATTTTCTCATTCTGCAGTATTTAACCTCTGTCAGCTCATAAATTCAATTACTTTTCTCCCATATATTTCTTTAATTTTTAACCTATTTTTTTAAACTGTTTTCATTCTCCCTAACCAGCTATCCCATCTAAAGAAATCTATTTTTGCTGATGAATTTAACTTCTACCACATATTCTGTAAGTTCCTGTTTTACTTCATTACCTTGCATCTGTATCTTGGTGTTTAGCAGGGTATGATTTACAATATTTTTCGGCTGTATCGAAGCTTTCAATTTAAATAAACATGCTTCTACAACAGAACTGTTGTA
This sequence comes from Protopterus annectens, assembly GCF_019279795.1. Taxonomy (NCBI): domain Eukaryota; kingdom Metazoa; phylum Chordata; order Ceratodontiformes; family Protopteridae; genus Protopterus; species Protopterus annectens. Next base: position 1,336,815,667 of record NC_056741.1, read on the forward strand.
TTCAGTCTAGCTCTGCCACATACCTTTGGAATAGTATGTAAATTGTTTTCAGTTCCCATTAGAGTTCTTGTCTTCCATGCCATATGTTCTCCTGTTTCTTCAAAGAGTGACCCTACATACATGTCTTTCACTTCTAGGGCCCTCCGTAAGATCCCGACTGTTGCAAATGAATGCCTGGTCCAGTCCCCATCCATAAATGTTCTCTGAACGTTAAAGTTCTAAATTCTTGTTCAGCTCCATAACAGCAGATTTAGGTGGAACATATAAACACATGCTATTATTCTCCTCCCTTGCCATTAGCCCCATGCTGCCACACATCTACCAATGTATTTTTCCTGTATATTGCTGTGTGAGCCTCACTAGCAACATGTATTCTTTTACTTTGTCCCTATATTATGTTTAATATCCATCCTGAAATTCTTCGTCAAATTTACATACTTAATTCTGTTGTGGCTCCTACAGCATTGCTATTTTCACCTTGTATGTCTTAATATGATTACTCTCTGATTTTTTGCATTTGTAAGGCCATTTACATTTCTTTAACGTCTTTTTTGACATGAGTAAACTTGCATCTACATAAAAGTAATTGAACCTTAAGTTCATATTTACCAACTTAGAATATGCAACCATCCTGCCTCTCAACCTGGAAATATCAAAAAATCTGGACAAAGGCCCATGAAAACTGGCCAAAACTCTGTATGCTTATTAACAAAATCTACATATACAAACATGTAACCCCACCCACTCCAGTAAAATTCTGGGATAGCAGCCTTTAAACACAAATTGAAGGACAAGATATTAAAAACAAAATAAATCCACAACACTACTAACTGATAACATTCACAGTGACTGAGCTTCTCTATTCGTTTACCAAAATAATTGTTATAATACCAAACGTTCCTGTTTGAGCCTGGCGCGCACTATTTCCACTCCATCAGTATCATCCCATCCATCATTAACAGCTGAGAGCAGGTTTGAATATCTGGGACAGTTTGCTGTCCACTTAAGATATCTAAAACACATCCAGTGCATACATCTCTATCTCTGGACAAAGCCTGATAGAATGGAGGTACAAAAGTCCAAAAATAGGAACCTAATTTAAAATATTGTGCTTATAAACTTAGAATGTTGCTAGAGCAACAGGGTTTGTTTGGACATATTTTTCAGTTTCAGACTTCATATCCTTCAGAAAAATGTATGTCTTTATTTAGTGACTTCAATCCTCAGATAATTTGAGTGTTTTGCCAATAGCTTACACATTTTGAGCAAGAGACCGAAAATATGAACAAAAAATCTGGAGAGTCTGTGAAAATCTGAACAGTTGAGTATTATGAATTGACAATTTTGTGCCACAATATAAAGATTAAGGTCCCACTCTGTATATGGCAACCTGCAAAAGAAGACTAGCTCTACATTTAATGGTTATTCTTTGTATTTATATACAGGAAAGTACATATAATAAGGATAGTGCAACTTTTCAGTTAGATGGTAAAATCAGAAATATTGCTGCATAATGCCTAGTACTTGTGAGCATGCACAATTGGGAGAGCTGTGGTTGAAAAGCCAAGCTGTAAGGGTACCCCGTGCGCCACATGCTTTTCTATTGACTTCCATCTCTGTTGAGACTGATGTTGGCAGCCCCTTGGATCCATAAACTCCTGGACCCTACTACTATTACAAGTTGCTGTATCCGTTTGCATGTTGTAAGTTATAAAATACTCTTACTGACATTAATGCTGTTTGAATGCATTTTGCCATGGGGTGTCTAATCGCTTCTCTCTTTACTAAACGGATGAAGAAAATCGTCTAAAGAGAAATAGCCCAGTTTAAGCAATAATTACTGCACACAACTTTCGAAATACAACTATTTTGTTATGGAACAGCAGCACAGAGGTGTTCCATAGCATAGACACACATTCGCATAGGGTAAAAGCTTGCCCTTCCAGTGGAGTATTGGACAGCACGTTAAATTTGTAATAGTGCAATCTGATGCTTATCAGCAATAATACAGAAATGCATTAAAACAGTCTTTGGCTTGCAGCATACAAACAAATATAAGCTCCACAAAACACTGCTAAACCAAATACAAAAACAAGCTGCCGGGTGTGCATGCCAAGAAGAAATCCACGACCAACAATGTAGATAAGGGCTTTCATTCCTTATAAAGTTAATGGAACTTCATCAGATGAAGTTCCATTAACCATAATAAAGGAACAAAAGCACTTGTCAACTACACAGCACATTGTGGTTGTGGATTTCTTCTTGGCGCGCACACACCCTAGTTTGTCTTTTGTACACGCACAAATATATTCACATTCAAAGTTAAAAACTTCTTGGGGTTATGTGATCCAAAAACTGTTGCTGTAACCCTTGCACTTCAAATATTTCAGGAATCTGGATCAAAAGACAATAGAATTGAACACACGCAATGATAACGCACTTAAGAGGATGAGGGAGGAATCAACACCTTTGCTGGGGAGTCATTGGGAGGTGTGTCTGGACAGGATTCACATCACATGAATGAAAGTGTCAAGCCGCACTACATTAAGTTAACTTATAAAAAAGGGTAAAAGAACTGTGCAGCAGAACTCCCTTTGCTGCAGATTCTAATTTAATTCTGTTTTTGCTTTTACATATCTGGAGGAGGTTGAGCTGCTAGAAATAAATTTTCTGATTCTTGTGTGCGGGAATTAAAGGGGCCACTCGAAATTCATGGCAACCCCTTATTTTGCCCTCAAGGTAAGTACTGTGCAAGTCTGTATGGTTAAGAGCTATGGTAGCAATATATGTGATGTATTGTCTAAGCAACATTGCATAAATTGTTCAATTCCAACCTCATTCATCAGTTTATTTGCATGTATTCCCACAATTTCCATTTTTTCTGTGTAATTTACTCCTACCCTTTTCTAAAGATCCACTTCCTCTTATTTCTTACAATATTTAGTATTTTAATTATTGTTGGTTTAGATTTTAATTTCCATTTTCTAATTGCTATTTTGGCAGCCACCAGAATTAAACTTGACCCCTTAGTGTCTAGGCAGTTTGGATAATATATCCCAGATTAAAAAATAATTTCCTTAATTACCCTCATTTGACATTTATACTCTGTAGGGAATTTTTTAAAGTCTGGCAACTCCTCATACTCCCAAGTCCTATCTTCCCAGTTGCCTCTTTCTTTCTAACACCTTTTGTTGAATCATCACTTGTGTTTATAGGCAAATTTATATTTATACAAAAGTAATGAAATTGTATTAAATTAACAAACATAAATATAGCAACATATGTTAAGTGTGTACATATATATAATGTATGTACATCGCATACACACCCATACCTGTGTGTAGAGATAGGTATATAACCTAGGCAACTTAACATTAATTCATTTCCTTCCCCTTTTTTTAAAATAAAAAGCAACTTTATTAAACCATCACTTATGGCATAAGCAATCCTACATTTATACAAATGAAAACAGAACCACACCCACACAATCCTAGTTGCAAGCATTTTACATCGGCAACCATACTGACACATTTCCATTTGCATACATTATATATGACTTGTCTACCTAATCGTTAAACATTACATAGCTCATTTAAGTCCTGTCTTCTTTTAAAACCTCGTTCTTCCCCTGTATGTATTGTTCCCACAATTTCCATTTTTTTTCCTATGTAGTTTGCTGCTACCCTTTACTGAAGATCTCAATTCCAGTTTTCTTTACTATATTCACTACTTC
>NC_056741.1:1336826899-1336859112 GCF_019279795.1 Protopterus annectens
ATTGCTGTATGTGCTTGGCAAGGTACATGCCAAAGTGGGCATTGTACTCTATAATGGGTCTGATAAGGGAGGAGTACAGGGATGTTATGACCTGCTTGTTCCTGGATGAAATACCCTTATTTATGGGGTGGGCCAAGTAGAAAGCATTCTGTACAATGCAGTCAACGTGGTGGACAAAAGTCTGGTTGCTATCAACCTGGGTGCCCAAGTCCCTCATGACTGACTGCATGCTTAGTACGTTATTAATGTCATAATTAGTGGGATGACATTTTCCCTAAAGGGGATAATGATGCATTTCTTGGCATTCAGTTTGAGCCAATGCTTCTGGCACCAGTCACTAGTTTGGGTAAGGCCCTCTTGGGGGGATGTTCACATCACTAGGGGGATTTAAGACTGTGCCTAGTTGGCAGTCCTCTGCAGAGTTGGTCAGCCACAGACCACTAGTTTTGGCTTACACCTCAGAAAAGTATATCCCAAACCATAGAGGCCCCAAGACCGATTCTTGGGTACACCACTTGTTATGGGTCTACTACTAGAGATGGCTTCCCCTACTTTGAGTGGGTTCTATTGGTGAGCCAGTTAGCTACCTATCTGGTAACATGAGTTGCAGCCTAGCTTGGAGAGTTTAGCTATTATGCCAGAGTGGGGAATAGATTTGGCTAGGTCAGGGTAGGTGGTGTGAAGTCTTCCCCTCGTCCATGGCTTTGGTGACAGTTTCAGAGAAGTTGACAAAAGTTTAACAGGCATGATCTCCCTTTGACAAAACCAAACTGTGTAGGGTCAAGCGTTTGGATGTTGCCAGTGTCCTTGTTTATAAGGTCCATGATGCGTTCCATGGCCTTGCAGTTAAGTCTGATGGGTGTGTAATTACCTGGGTCAGTGGACGCTCCACCTTTTGTGTAGACGGACCGTGGCTGTCCTCCATTCAGCTGGTGCTCAAGCTTGGGTTGAACAGGATGTTTAATGGAGCTGAGAGAGCATGCCTCAGTTCATGTAAGATACAGCCAGGAATGTTATTGGGTCCCATGGAGACTATTTTTTGCCTTTGAGAGGGCATTTAAGGACCTGCTCCCTGGTGATGAGGGGAAGGGGGGCAGGTGCTGGGCATGTCCTGGTTTACTGATGGGTGAACAGGGGGGTGAAGTGTTCACAACCTGTCTGCCACCAAGTTGGCTATATTTATGGTATTTGTATGTGGTGTTATTGACCACCAGTTCAGAGCATATTTGGGCGTTGCCTTTGCGATTGCGAATGTATGTGAAGAAGGCTTTGATTGTCCTTGGTGGATGTCACCAATTTGGATTAGAAGTTAGCCTAAGAGGGTTTCACCAGTTACCTTTATTTGTTCAAAGGAGAGATTGATTCCAACTTGGCACCTGCTCCTTCTTGGTCCAAGACAACAATTGTTTCCTTCTATTACAGAGTTTACTGCTGTCCACCAGACAGGTTTACTCTTCTTGAAGATGATTTTGGTCCGGTCAGGTATTGCTGAGTCAATACACCTATTTAGGTGCTCCATATAGTTTTTTGTTGTAGGCTTGGACATTGGTGCTAGTTCCAACTGAAGGGATGGTGGCTGTGAAGCTGCTTATACCTGCTCTGAGGAGATTGTAGTCTGCTCTGGAAATGTTTTTTCATGTGACCCTGACAAGGGGGGAGGGGGGGTCAGGGGTGACTTTCAAAGTGATCAGTTTATGGTTGACTCTTACCAAGGAGGATGACACTGCACGAGTGCTACATTGGCTACTCGTGTTTGGTTAGGAGCAGATGCAGGATATTTTCACCTCTCGTAGGGATGTTAACGAGCTGATCCAGTGCATTGGCATTGAAGTCTAGGAATATTTTTGAACTAGAATAGGTCTTCAACTCCGAGTAGTTAGTTACGCAGGATCAGGGTAGAGGGTTGAATCTTGATGGATTCAATTAAGTCCAGATAGGTGGAGTGAGTGTCCTGAGTCATGGTTGGGGGTCTGTGGCTAGCTATGATTTGAATAAGTGTTTTGCCAACAGTCAACTAAATTTGGAGGGTCTCCTGTGCATCATACCATTTTACCAGCCTAGAGGTGTAGGTCTTTGATTTAAATATTGAAACTCCACCTTCTTTGACTTTCTAGCCCTCTGGGGTCTGAAAGTATGATAGGATGAGTAACCTGGTAAGGTTGGGGTGCTCTCCACAGCTTTGAACCTGGTTTCAGTGATTGCACAAATGAGCATCCTCCAGAGCAAGGAATGCTTGCAAGGAGTGCAGCTTCATGCTAAGACTCTTGGCGTTTAGTAGCATGACCTTTAAATTTAGTTTATAAAAATTTTTCATGTTGGTAACTTTATGCTCATGACTTTGCCTAAAAAAGGCACTATGGGGGAGACTAGAGCCTTTGCCAGAAACCTCAAGCCCATGGGAGACAGATGAAGGCCATCTTTTGGCAAAGCATCATGGTCTGTCAGTTATGTCCTCCCATGCTGTCTGGTACTGGATCCCCTTGGAATGACACCAGAAACTGACTAAACTGGCTTAATCTATTCTGTTTGTATTGAGGTGTCATTCTGGGTGATGGTAGGATGCTGCTTAAGGTGCTAGGTACATAGCTGCCTGGGAAACTTGTCATATAGTCCAGAGAGGTACGTATCAAGTCATTTGCACCAACATGGACTATGACAGTCCTAATGGTACCTGTTAAGAATGTTGAGTGTGTGAATGATATGGCGGATTCTAGCACCTGACAAGCAACTTACTGTGACTTTCTCCTTGTCTAGCCTGGTGAATGGCACATCTGTGTATCTCATGATAGTCTCCTAGGACTAGTATGTTGGGTTTATGGTTGGTCCTTAAAGGCTGTGAGACGTGTGCTGTGGCTTGTGATGTGCCTGCATGTTTTCTGTTGAGAACCCCTGCATATGTATGAGTGTGTTGTACAGATGTGGGTGGTGGTAGAGGTGTGGTTTTCATAGTGTTTGTGCAGACAACTTTCAGTGCCAGATGTACTGGCTTGTGACTGAGATAGCAAGGATTCTAGGTTCTTTAATGTGATTGCATCTCTCTCATATTGTGTTCCTGGGTGGTGGTGGTAGAGGGTTGTCTGTGTACATAAGGCAGTTACTACACTGTCAGGATGCCCATATCAACCAGACTAGCAGTAGAAATAATAGGAAATTGTCCATTCATGCTTATCGGAGTCTGTGGAAGAGAGGTCAGGGATAGTAGAGTGGGTACTATCTGAGGAGAGTACATATAGGTGTGAGTAGGGCTGGATAAAATCAATACAGTAGCTACAGGTGAGGACCTCACTCGCACGAGTGCTGGTAAGGGGAAAAGAATGTAGCTGAGATACCTCACAAAAGGTTAAAACTGCACAGTGGTGGTGTGCAATGGGCAAACCTGCACAAACCCTTGCAAATGCTGTGTTTAAATACCACAATTACAAAAGTAAAATAGAAACGCTGGAATTGACTGTTCAGTCCTTGTCCCTGAGCTCTTAACACCCTGTGCCAGACCAATTCCAACCAGTTCACTTACTCCCACTAAGTGCAGACAGGCCCTGGTCAACACAAGATGGCGTAGCGGGAAAAGCTGGAATATCACAAACTGGTCTGAATACAGGAAAACCTGTAACCAGACTATGCTGAAGATGTTTAAACTCTGTTTAGGTCCATTTAACACAGCAGAGCAGATACACACTTGAATAAAACAGTAGCAAATGAGCAAACTGATTTTAAACAAATTAACCAATAAAAACTCAAAACTGATCCCTGTTCTAGCAGTCTTCAGACAAATTGTAACTGCACACTGCCACTAGGGTGCAGGGGATCCCTCTCCAAAAACATAGCCTGGATTAGTGCTCAAGTTGTACAAACAAAGCTAGATTCAGCAGATCTGAATCTAGTCTATGCTACAACAAACAAGGTGCACCAATTTCAAAATGAAACGGTTCAAATAAGCAGGCACAATAAGACTTTAATGGAAAAAAAAAACACATGTAGAAAGGTAGTAGACTTTTAGGTTCATAGGTAGGTACTAGGCTATCTGCCCAAAGGCATTTATAAGCCTAGCCAGAATGCATTGGCTTTTGCTGCCCCCTTAGAGCCATTAAAGTGATCCCTGGGGTAAACTTTACCTATCCACTTGTCAAGGTTTCTCTTGAGGGTTAGTGAGGAGCTGTGCCTAATGTAGACTGGAATCTTGTTCCAGAGCATGGAAAGTCTCGGACAGGAATCTATCCCTTCAGCGCATCCTATTATTGTGGTGAGGTTTAGATCCCTGGAGCGTTTGGCTCGAGGGGATATGGTTTTCTTTGTGGCCCATGTCCATCAGTTCTGGGTTGGGACATGGCCTTGTATGTCAGGCAGTGTTCACCTCTGAGTAGGCAGTATGCAACTTGAGTACAGCTGGAGTTTCTTCAGTCGAGCTGCATAGGGCTTCTGCTTGAGGCCAGTGATCCTCTTGGTTAAGGTACTTCTGTGGTCTTTCCAGTTGTTGCAGGTGTCTTGTAAGGTAAATCCCAAATGGGGCATTTTACACTGATGGGTCTGAGTGAATGGGGCATTTTACTCTGATGGGTCTGAGTGATGCGTAGAGGGGCCCAATGACCTCTTTCGATCTGGATGCAAACCCTTTTGTGATTAGGTGGGCCACATAGAAGGATTTTCTAACCACTTTGGCAATGTTATTATCAAAGGAAAGGTTACTATCTACTTGGGTCCCCAGATCCCTTATTACGTTCTCCATATTTAGGGTCTACCACCTATGTGGTAGTTTGTGGGTACTTAGTACATAGTCATCCCCTTCAGAAAAAACAATTTGGCGTTTAGCTTGAGGCCATGGTTTTGACACCAGGTATCTGTCTCAGTGAGACCCTTTTGGAGGATGCCTGTGTCAGCCAGTGTCTGTTATAGCCCCTAGTTTGCAGTAGTCTGAACTTGGTCAGCCATAGTCCTCCTGTGCTTGCCTGTACCTCTGCGAAGTATATGCGAACAGGAGGGGTCCTAGGATTGCACCCTGGGGAATGCCACTTCTAACCAGTTTAGAGTCAGACCTAGCTCCCGCAACTCTTACCATGTGGGTTCTGTCCTTGAGCCAGTTGGCAGCCCATCTCTTAACGTAGGGGTTTATGTTCAGGCTGGTGAGCTTGTCAATAATACCTGAGTGGGGAATGGTGTTGAAGGCCTTTGCAAGGTCTAGGTAGGCTGTGTGGACCACCTTTCCCTCATCTGTAGCCTTGGTAACTGTATCAAAGAAGTCCACCAGATTTATGAGGCATACTTTGCCCTTAAAGCAGAACGGGGTAGGGTCCAGTGTCTGGAAGTTCCCAATGTCTCTGTTAATGAGATGAAATGCTCCATAGCTTTACGGACAAAGCTAGTCAGGCTTGTAGGGCGATAGTTCCCAGGGTCTGTTGTGGCTCCACCTTTGTGGAGCGGAATAACCGTTGCTGTGTGCCACTCTGTGGGCATGTAACCTGTGGAGAGGCTGAGTTTAAACGGTGTGTTTAGGTGAGGGGTTAATTCATCTTTGAGTTCATGTAGGACGCAGCCTGGGACACCTCCGGTCCCATTGATGTATGTTTTGGCTTTGGAGAGGGCTGTTTTAACCTGAGTGCCTGTAATTTCAGGGGCACTACATTCTTCTGGTATAGTTATGGGCCCTTTTGGGGGTGAGAGGGGGGTGAAGTTTGCACTGAGCCAACCAGTCTGCCAGGATGTTGGCTTTATCAGTCTGTTCAGTGTATTGTGTGCCATTCTGCACTAACTCCGAGCAGATCTGAGAATTGCCACTTAGATTCTTGACATAAGTAAAGAATGCCTTGTGGTTATCTTTGGAGTCCAGAGCAAGTTTCCTTTCGAAGCTAGCCTTTGATTTTATGAGGGAGTGTAGTTTCTTGCTGATACTGATCAGGGAATGGTCTTCCCTTCTTGGGATTTTACTCTTGTGTACTAGTTTCCTCCTATTGTATAGCTTGTTTATGGCAGGGGTCCACCAGACTGTTTCCTTATCTTGGAGAAGTGAGTCTTGGTTTAGTTTGGGATAGCATTATCCATGCATTCTTGTAGGTACCCTTAGAGTGCATTAATAAAGGATTTTGCAGCTTGGACAGTGTTATCCTTTAGCATGGGGGCTTTGAAACTTCCCACCTTTGTCTTAAGTAACGTGAAGTTTGCTTTTGAAAAACTTTTTACTGTGGCTTCTTTGACTGGGGTTGGTAGCGGAATGTGGATATCCAGAGTGATTAGTTTATGGTCCGATCTAACCAGCAAGGGGTTGACCTCCGGTGTGGAACACTGGTCGCCCATATTGTGATGACCAGGTCCAATATGTTGTCACCTCTGTTGGGGGTGTTGACCAGTTGATCCAGGGCGTTTGAGTTTATAAATTCTAGGAAATGTTGGGCAAGGGAGTTTGTACTAGAGTAGTTCTCCCAGTTAATGTTTAAGTAATTGAAATCACCCAATATCAGGGTGTTTGGCAGGACCTTTGTTTCCAGGAATGCGGAGTGGGGGTCCTGGGACATGGTGGGTGATCTTTAGCAAGCTATAATTTGAATAGCAGTTTTGCCCATTGTTAGTTGCACATGTATGATCTCTGAAGCATCGTGCTGTGCCACTAACCTGGAGGTGTGGGTATCCTTTATGAATATGGACACTCCCCCACCTTTTGTATTTCGTTCGGTTTTTGTGGCCGAAATCTATGGTATGAGTTGTAGCCTGTTAGTGCTGGGGTGCTCTCTGGTGACTTAAACCGGGTTTGTTACTGCACATATATTCTCCATACTGAGGAGTGCCTAGAGTGCTCGCATTTTGAGGTTTAGACTTCTGGCATGGAGTAGCATTACCCTCAGTTTTTTGTTACCTGTGCTATTTATGGCGGTGGGTTTGTCTTTTTTTGAGCTTTTCTTGAAAAAGGCATTATGGGGGTGGCAAGAGCTTTGGCCAGTATTCAAAAGCCTAAGGGTGACGGGTGCAAGCCATCTCTAGCAAAGCAGCGTGGCTTGTCGAGCATGTCATCCCAGGCTGACAGACACTGGATCCCCTTTGAATGATACCAGAAGCTTAGCCAATTGTAATTTTTTCTCTATACCATGGTATCATTCTTGGTGAGGGCAGGATGCTACTCGGGGTCATACTGGTCTGGGCTACGTGATCAGAGCTCCTTCATGTAGTCCAGGGAGGTACGGCTCATATTTACACCAACATGGACAATGACAGTCATATTTGTACTTATTCTGGAGTGACCGGACTGCTCGTGTTATGTGGCAGATCCTTCATGAATTCATCTGGTACCTCTGCTTCTTGCCTTCAAGGATGCATACAATCAAATACATCCTACTTTTATATCTGGTGAAACCATCAGTTAACTTCTAAATGACCTAAATACATATATAAACATTTCCCATTGCTTAAAACCCACTAAAGTGACCCATGCATATTTAATAAATACATTTTCCTATTTTAACTGTTATATTTATCTTCCAACATTTTATAACCTTTTAAAACATTTCTAACACTTTAAACATTTGATAATATAAATTTATAATCACTATAGGAGCCCTGTGGCGGAGTATTTTTGTACAGTACATGGGGGAGATGACTCCACATTTTTCTTTAGTGTTTTGGCAAGACCTTTTCAAGCAAAAAGTTAAGTTGAAGCAAAGATTTAATCTGCTTGAAAGTAGGATGATTTTAAACTATGGCAGTTTGACGCCCAGAGGGTTAAATTTAGAGGTAGATTATATTTTAGAGGTAGATTATATTTAGATTACATTTGGGTATGTTTTGAAATGCTTTTGTTGATATCAAATGTTTTTAAAGTGTTAGAAATGTTTCAAAATGTTGCAATATATTTATAAATATAAGAACAGTTAAAATAGGAAAAATTTATTTAATAAATATGCACGGGTCACTTTAGTGGGTTTTAGGCCATGGGAGATGTTTATATATTTTTTATATTAAAGTATTTAGGTAATTTGGTAGTTAATTGATTGATATAAAAGTAGGATGTATTTGATTGTATGTATCCTTGAAGGCGAGAAGCAGAGGTACCAGATGAGTTCATGAAGAAGTAAAGAAAAATTCACTACCTTTCTACATGTATTTCATTTTTGAACTGAAGAGTTTTTTTACCATAAGCCTTAAACCCGCAATTCCAGTTCAGAAGGGTAGAATCTACCCACAAGAGTGCAGACCACAAACCTTAATGTAAAATAACTGGCCTGAACCCCAAGTGCTTAAACCAAAAAGCTTAGAATAACAATTGCAGTTCAATCAGGTTACTAACAAGCAGTAATAAATGCAGCAAAACAAGCGCAATGGAGTACTTTTAAAAAAAACGGGCAGCAAAAGCAAAATAAAGTAGGAAGAAACACAAATACAGATTTTTTTAGGTTAAGTGGGAAGGGATTAAACACCATAATTTTAATGTTGAAAAACTAAGGGGGGGGGGGCCTTCCCAAATGATCTCTCTCTACTCTGTAGAATATGCTGATGAGATTGGGACCAAGAGTGTCCAAAATGAGATTTATAGTAGGGGCAGGCAACTCAAAAGTCACCAAATTTTAATAACACAAGGATGGAGTGGGTGGGAGGGGGAACTATTTTTTTAAAACTCCAGAACAGAAAACCTGAAACAAAACAAATGTAATACTAGAACAAGATACAAAATAAGAAGTGATCAAACCTTAAGAGCTTCATATCAAAATTGAGTGATATTCAGAGCAATGCAGACCACACACACTTCAGCAAACTACAGATATTTCTAAATTCTTCTGTCTCCCACTTTTAGTATTTTGTGCTTCTGCCACAGTTTTGTCGAAATCAATTCATCTTGCTGGTAGGATTGCATCCTTGCTATTAAACGTCTAGGTTGCTTTCTCCAAAGCCAGGTTTGGAACATACACACAATGTGCCCTTTTAACTAATCACTCTTGCTGTGGAATACCAGTCCATTTGCTTATTTGTGCTTTCTTAAAATTAATGCAGTCTGTCCTTTCAGCTTCTAGGATACAAGTGAAAATCTCAAATTTTCTTTATGTATTATATCCTCTAACTCTCTCTGTTTTTCGAAACATCTTTTCCTGAGCAGTCTTGTGTTCAGCCAGCCTTTTCAATTCTTATCTGATTTTTTGCAGCTTTGTCACCTCATCTAAATGTTTGTTAAAAGCTGCTTCCATTTTTCCAGCCTTTTATGTGTTAATTTACTCCATCAATGTTTAATTTATTTAACCAGGTCTGTTTTCAGTTGTCTCATCTTCCTGTAGGTTACTGGAATTCATGTCTAGAGTTTGCATTGCTGTTTTGGTGAGCAGCTGCAGAACTTTTCCCAGTCTGTCTTTTCTCCCTTTTTGTAGGTGTTTTTTTTTTCCCAGGTCCTATATTTCTTTTCCCTGCATCCAGGCTGTAGACTTCTAGCCAGTTAGGGAAATTTACCCGTAAGCACAAGTCTACTGGCCTTCTCTGCTGAGTTTTTCATATGGGGGAGCTAGAATTAAGCTGTTACTCAATGTGCAGCTATCTTGGAAGTCCCCAGTTGCCTTTTTTTTTTTTTTTTTTTTGCCATTTACCTGAAGAAAAATTATTTGGAGTCTGGGGTATAAAAGTATCTACGCAAAAATCCTAACTTGCGTAGACTATATTGCATATTTTGGGAACCATACATATGTCCTCCCATTGTTTGGGAAGATTACATATGCAATTGACTATCTCTTCTGATTTCTGTAGTTATCGTGTAATATTTTATATCTTCTACAAATTAGCCCTCTTCAACAGCGGCTTCTTTTCTAGATTCAGTTAACTCAACCAGTGCAAGTTTTTCCATTTAAAATTCCTCTAGCCATTTTTTGTCTATATTCAGATGACCTTCTGTGATGGGGTAGGCAATCCATAGACTGCAGTTAAATGTCTTCGTGGTCTCTTCCATAAATTAACTTTTTATTTTCTGTTTGTTGCAAATGCCTTGTTTGTAGCTCTGAAATATCCTTTCAAATCTGATACTAAACATCATTGGTCTGTTGTGAAGATCAGCTTATTCTGCTTGACTCTTGCCATCTTCCCCTCCAAAATAAAATCCTGCATTTCTTTAATTACTGTCCACAACTACTACTACTATGGGTGATACAAATATGCCTGACCTTTGCACAAAACACAAGCAGTAAAAATGTTATCTGTATCCATAGGCAAAAACATCCAGTTTTTCTCAGTTTTTTTGTATTGTTTTGTTTGGTCTCTTTCCACATATCCAAGTACATCCTATTATGTCCCAATAAACATGGGATTTGCTGGACTGATTCATGTGTGGGTATGTAGTTTTATAGCTGTAAACTTGTGTTTTATCCTCATTAATTTTATATCTTAAATACCCAGATCTGTCTCAGAATATTCCACCACTTTGAGACGTCCTTTTTTTGTTTCCCCAGGTACAAAATAACTGCAAATGATGCCAGAGTTTCATGAATGTTCCAAATGTGTCCTTGTTTGATTCCCTTTTCTTTGCCAGTGGTTCTAAATCTAATGCAAGTAACAAAGGGGAACAAGGACACCCCTGTCAAGTTGCCTCACAACAGTGGAACTGTCCAACTTTGATTTATGCCTCTGATCCTTCATATAGCCTTCTAATTAACCTTATTGTATGAGGAAATGCAAATGCTTCCATTACCCTACTCAGAAAATCCCAGCTTACTCTGTCAAATGTTTTCTGTGCTACGATAGTAACTAAAAAAAAACAAGCACTGATCCCCAGTGAACAAACAGAGAATTCACAGGTAGTCCACAGGTAATCCACTGAATTTATTACGTACTTCCACGAACAGGTAAAACAGTAAAACCATAGAGTATAAAACTAAATCAACGTAAAGCGCTTTTCGTCCGGATCTTATCCAGACTTCAGACAAACAGTTCGGTACCAAAAGGTAGGATTCAAATAGTTGAACACTTGGAGCATTGACCAATCATACCCAGCTCCATACTTAACTAGCTCTTAAAGGACCAACCTTTCTGTTAAAAGCAAGCATCGAACCAAAATTACCAATTGCTATTTAGCGTATTCATTATGTTTAAACTTCTCTGTCTTCCTTGTTGCAAATCAGCAAAAGCGGCACAAGTCGCACTTCACAATAGTGTATAATGAATATAATCATTAGAACAAAAGTCATTTAATAAAACCATCCTTCTAAAAAGTTGTTACTACTAAAATACCGTAACCCCTTATATTAGCCTGTTGATGTTATAATGTGTTGGGACAGTAAAAGCACGTAACGTATATTTTCTAAACTGTAAGGTGATAACCACACCACATGTAGTATACTTTGTTCAAAGTTGACGATAAAAGATATATTCATATGCGTGTAACAGGATGACTAGCATACTTACTACTAAATTAGCTCCCCCACCACAAAATTGGATTGAAGTACCTAACAATTTACCAAATAAATTATGATATAGTTACCGGTACCCGAAAGAGTGGTATATACAGGCTACTAATGCCAATAAATTAATGTTCATATTTGCATTTGGTCCTGTTATCTAAAACATGTTTACCCAACCACTAACTAATACGAAATGAAGTCAAGTTAGTACATAACAATCCCGTAAGGTATACTATTAACCTTACCTCAGAAATGTCATTGTAACTATGACTATTATAACTCATCGGGTAGCTACCCCATAGGTTAACCATAAAGCTCGTTGCTAGGGGTTTAACCTTTATTCCATCAAACAGGTGTAACATTGCAGATCTTTAGATTGATTTTTAAATTGTTTATCCAAAAGTTGAACCTTGGTATACTATTAGGTAATTCATCGTATAGCCACAATGAATTGAGGGTAACTAGCACCTTTAACTCTCCATGTAATGCAGTTATAGGTATGTTTGAATTTTTATGTGAACAAGAATTTAGACAAGTGGCGAATTTCAAAAGGGATGGTTGTAATGAAAACATTACAAATGAGGTAAAACTATTAACACTGTTCAGGACCCTACCAGTCAGATTTATGAAACCTGATTAGGGCGGGGGCCTGGTTGTAATGTATAATGAAAATTACAATAAGTTAATATCACTTTTGAAAAAGGAAACGTATGAGGAGGTGAACCAGCACCAACTAAATCAAGCATATAACAGAATAAAAATCTTCATTAGCGATTTATATACTGATGGTTTAATTGACATTAATTTAAATCACTATTTAACAATGCTGTCCCCTAAAATCCCAAAACTGTTTGGTGTACTGAAAATTCATAAAAGCCTGTGCAACCCACCGTTTAGACCATTGGTGGATGCAAGGCAATCCATCACATACCCATGTGCAAAACTAGTAGATACAATCTTAAAAAAATATGTAGTTAAGGAAGTACAGATATTGAAGGACTCTTGGTCCTTTTTGGAAGTAATAGTCATTAACATTCAACAGTGAATTAAACTTCCTTACAGTGGATGTATGTGACCTTTATTCATGTATACCACAAAATTTAGGCACACAATGGGTAGTAGATTACATCAGAGAAAAAGGAGCAACAGTGAACGAATGTTTAATAGAACAACTTTTAGATAAAATAATTGTGACATTCGACAAGCTATTCCTACAGAAGATCGGGATAGCAATGGGTTCCCCAGTAGGTGCGAGCTTTGCAAATTTAGTTATGGCCTACTGGGAAACTACTTTCATTTTGAACAGTGAGTGGAAAGATAAAATCCATCTCTAAGAGATTCTTAGATGATATATTCATTGTTGATGGAGACTGTAGTCTTGCTCAGGAATTGTTACTTTCCTTAATTCCACAAGTACTTGAAATTTACAAAAAACTTCCAGGAGTCAAAGATTAGCTTTCTGGACATAGAATTGAGTAAAAATGTACGAGAAGGTAGATATATAGCAAAAATTTATAGAAAAAGTACTTATTCGAATACATTCTTAAACTTTACAAGTTTACATCCACACCACCAAAAGAAATCTGTGGTGAAAGGCCAGCTTGTATGAGCGGCCAGGATGATAACTACAAATGAGGACTTTGAACAGGAATGTAACTTGCTATACAGGATGTTTTCTCACAGAGGGTATCCTAGTAAATTCTTAAGGGATATCTTTCAAGAGGTAAAAACAGAGGAGTAATGGGACATACAGACCCATCTTAAATGGAAATTCAACAATTGATTTAACAAATACAATTGATACTCTAACCAATAGTGCCCATGGACAAAAAGAACCTAGCCTCAGGGAAGAAGTGAGTACTATTACGGACAATTTGATGGAAAACAGAAACCTCTCCCTGGCATTTACATTTACTTATTGCCCGGAGGCTATAGACATCCAGAAAATAGTAAGAAAATACTGGTTTTGCTGATCATTGGATAAGGATGTTTCCAGTAAAATTGAACAATTTCCAACTATCACTTTTAGAAAGGGACTAAACGTGAAAAACTTATTAGAAACAATGTAAAATGAAGAAAAATAATCCGGGTACACAAATGTGGGGCATGTAAATACTGTCCCTTTATAGACACTTCAAACACTTTTACTGTCAGAAAATAAACTTTTGCAATTTGGGATGTGTAAGTGTAACACAAGGTCCATAGTTTATTTGGCCCAATGCCAACATTGTATGTCATTCTACATAGGGAAGACAGACCGCCGTTTGAGGGACAGAAATATATGAGCATTTATACACAATCAGCAGGTAGAAATGTGAAAATGCTCTAGCTAAACACTGAACAGAATAGTGGACACAAATTTAAATTCATGGTGATTTGTCAAATAAATAATAATAATACAGGAGTTGAGTCCTTCAACGACAGTTACATTAAACTTTTGCTTGAGAAAAGGGAATTAAGTTGGCAATTGCACTTACGAGCATTTATGGACCCAGGCCTTAATGAAACATGCTCTATCATGTATCTTAAAACTAAGGAGCCTTTGGAGATGGGCCATTTATAACGTTGTTGTCAAATCCCAATTTTTAATAGTTCACTAAGGTAGGGCATACAGTCCTTATATGTTTAGTATTGTATATACAACAAACATCAGTGATTTACATATCCCTATGAACATGCAATACCTTTACAAGCTTTATGGTTAACCTATGGGGTAGCTACCTGATTAATTATAATAGTCATAGTTACAATGATATTTCTGAGGTAAGGTTAATAGTATACCTTACAGGATTGTTATGTACTAACTCGACTTAATTTCGTATTGGTTAGTGGTTGGGTAAACCCGTTTTAGATAACTGGACCAAATGCAAACATGAACATTAATTTATTGGCATTAGTAGCCTGTATATACCACTCTTTTTGGGTACTGGTAATGATATCATAATTTATTGGGTAAATTGTTTGGTACTTAAATCCAATTTTGTGGTGGGGGAGCTAATTTAGTAGTAAGTATGCTAGTCATCCCGTTACACGCATATGAATGTATCCAACACTTCAGAGTACGGAGTTTGAAAAAAATATATATATATCTCTTTTATCGTCAACTTTGAACAAAGTATACTACATGTGGTGTGGTTATCGCCTTAGTTTAGAAAATACATACGTTGCGTGCTTTTACTGTCCCAACACATTATAACATCAACAAGTGAACTACTGAGGCTAATGTAAGGGGTTACGGTATTTTAGTAGTAACAACTTTTTAGAATGTTAGGTTTTATTAACTGACTTTTGTTCTAATGATTATATTCATTATACACTATTGTGAAGTGCGACTTGTGCTGCTTTTGCTGATTTGCAACAAGGAAGACAGTGAAGTTTCAATAACATAATGAATACGCTAAATAGCAATTGGTAATTTTGGTTCGATGCTTGCTTTTAACAGAAAGGTTGGTCCTTTAAGAGCTAAGTATGGAGCCGGGTATGATTGGTCAATGCTCCAAGTGTTCAACTATTTGAATCCTACGTTTTGGTATGGAACTGTTTGTCTGAAGAAGTCCGGATAAGATCCGGACGAAAAGCACTTTATGTTGATTTAGTTTTATACTCCATGGTTTTACTGTTTTACCGGTTCGTGGAAGTACGTAATAAATTCAGTGGATTACCTGTGGACTAGTTGTGAATTCTCTGTTTGTTCGCTGGGGAATCGGTGCTTGGTTTTAGTTACTATCGTTGGACTTTCGTTTATTGGTAAATGTTTTCTGTGCCCCAAGACCCACCAGTAGCAGTGGTATTTTCTTAACATTCTGCTTCCCTGTGGATCATCGTTCTGTTAATGTTGGCAAATGTTTGCCTCCCCTAAACAAAACCACATTAGTCCATATCTTATCAATTTTGGCATCACGCCTGCCATTATGGACCTAAACACTTTATAATCGTGGTTTAAAATTGAGATGGGCCTGTAAAGCTGGATCAGATGGGCCTTTATCGTCTTAACAGCCATCACAACCTTTTTCTAGGGTGTTGGTGCCTCCCTGTCAATTTACATTACTTGATGATATGGACAGTAGCTGTTGTGATGGAAAGTTATTACTCCCACCTATTGTATATTACTGTTCTTTCGAATGTGTATTTACAACTTTGTGCATGCATGCATGGTTTGGCAGGCTGATCTTTTATGCAGTTGCTTGTCATCGTTATTTGAACAGGTCATATTTGTAGACTCTCTGCTTCATTGAAAACTAATTTTCAGGCCCCCATAATCCATTTGTAACTTGAAACCCACTTATGCAGCAAATGAAGTTTACTGCACCATATGGGAACATTAGACCCAAATCAATTGCAGCACCCATGGGCATTACCTATTGTAAAATTAAGGCTACCTGTGCTGAAGTGCATGTTAAGGTGGTGTTTTCACTTCACACTGATTTGCCATCTGTTCTCTTAATTCTGTTCCTTCCCAGATGTAAAGTTTGCATGTTTTCAATAAAACTTGTAGCAAGTGCAATTTTCCATAGGGTTAACTTAAGTAAGTAAATTGTGCACTTTTCTGTTAAATGTGTTTTAAGTACCAAGACTATTGATGTGGCCACTACTATTCACTTAGTTTCAAACTTTATTTTTTACTGAACTGCTTGCCACTATACCTTTTTGAATGCTTCTCAGCAAAGAATGCTTAGAATTTGTTTCTTTCAGCTTTTCCCGGTTAGAGGTCGCCACAGCGGAACTCCGGTCCGCTAATGATTGGTAGTTGATTTTTACTTGCCGAGTTACCAGCCCTGACGCACAACCTTCAACGAAGGTGCGCCCATTCACGCATGTCTCCACGCAGAAGACTCTCTAGCTGAGAATCTAACCAGACAGCATCTTACTGTGAGGCGACAACGCTACCGCAGTACCACCACTGTGGTCAGAGTGCTTTGAATACTCAAGATTAATTGCTTGCACCTGCAGACAGCTAGTCTTAAAGTAAAAAGTCCGCAATGTGGAGGGGTGAATAACTTGACAAAGATTTTTTTTCATGCATCTGCAAAGTTCACTGGGAACATGTACAGATTTCCCCAACCAACTGCCTATGCTTCGATTGACTCCTCTTCTACTGAGAACATTTGCTAATGCGGGGTCAAGTTGATAAAGTTTGCTTGTGCAAGAAACCAACAATTTCCATGCTTTTTTTTCCTCTTTCAAGTTTAGTTTAAAAACTTTGCTATATAGTATTGAGACAATTTTTGTTTTTACATGGATATCAACATTAATATCCTTGGCTTAATCAGTGCACTTCTATACCCCATTCCAGCAGCCCAGGTTTGCATTATATTAACTTGGTTCTGAACAGCTTTCTTACTGTGTGTGTGTGTTTGTTTTTTTTTTTTTTTTTTTTCCTTTTTATTTACAGTTGAAGGCCTGTCTAAATATTCTGTCAGAATTTGTTATTCCACAAGCTCCACAGGAAGAAGTTATCCAGTAAATCTTACAGCCTTTTGTGAAGCTTCTAGTATTTCTAGATCAAATCTTAAGTTATTGAGACCTTTTAGTAATGCAACATCAGATTCTGATATTTTCATATTAAGTGTGACTGGTCCCTACGCTGGGCCAGCAATCGGGAAGACTCCATCCTCACCACTGACTTCGATCAGGGATGGTAACTAAGAGCAAAGATTTAGATTCACACTGTATTTTCAGATGCAGCTTCTGCACCAAGCACAATTTACCTTAAGAGCACATGGTGGGGGGAGCATGTTTCAGATTTTGGGCTGGACCGTTGCTCTCTCCAGACCCTCACACAAATCCACGCTGACCACTTTGGAGCTGTGTCCCTGCTTCCAGTAGCTGACGCACACACTTGGATATTTGAATTTCAAATGCATGTACATTCCTGGGAAAAGCTGGCAGAAGTTTTAGCTATGCCTCTTTCTGCCAAGACTCTGAGGTAATCACGCTGCCACCAGTCAGCTACAGTAAGGCTCTTACAAAGGGTACCCAATTATACTGTGTAAAGCTAATACAAAGCATAGTGTTTGACCAAAGCAACAAGGCTTTCAGGAGTAACCACAATGTTACTAAAACGAGCATAAGTACTCTTAAGATAAAATTCTCTAAAGCACCAGCCACAGTGAAAGGTATTAAAGTACATAATGACTGATAAAGCAGAAAACAGGAGAACACTGAATACAACACAATTTCAACCGAAGATATAAAAAATACAGTTGGATAGCTTCTCACAGATGCAGAAAACAATACTGAACCATTCTCACAAAATATTCCTTAATAAAGAATTACTGTTCCCTGACTACTAAAGCAAGGAAAGCTGATGTGTACTGTGGCTTGCCATAGCAAAAGCCAGATGTCTGTCTGTCTCTGTTGGTGTGAGATGTATATCCTGTCAAACGTCTTTGTCAGGTTCCAAAGTAAGCAGATGTTGGTCACCTGTGTCTGGTACAATACACCCACAGCTTTGATAAGATCTGTGGCAGCATCTGAATGCTATAACACAATTTCAAACTTTCCACCCTTCCAGGGTTCTCTGATATAAACATACATGTGACCAGTTAAGTAGTACAACCTAATATACATGCATACTTTGTCCAGCAAGACCTACTGCTGATGCTTTTTTAACACAAGTAACGTTACAAATCTATTTTAATTCCATCATCTGTACAGTCAGTGTGATAGTTAAATAACATCATTCTTTACAAAACTCCAGCTAGCTATTCTAACATAGGTACATGTACTGCCCTACTTTCCCCTGGCACAGATGGCTCTACCTCAAAACATCACAACATGAGTGATTTGATCAGTATGTTTTGTCATGACAGTTTTTTTTTAAAAAAATGGAGTATTTTGAAGGTCGATATTAATTTTGGTCATAGTGTGTCCAAAAGATCTAAGATCCTTTCTGGAAGGAAAGAATATTTGTATAACTTTTTGAAAAGATTGTCCCTTTCTAAGTCAGGAATTTTAAGTCTGGGAATTTTAGGTGTAATAGGCTTGCAGTTATTTATGTTGGATGTCTCTGTGCCTTATTTTATATTAGTGGAAGTAAGAAACATTTGCAACTAGAGGTAAGAAACCTGTTAGAAAATCATGCTTTGATAATAAATTACAGTTTTATTGCACAGTGCACTTTCTAGAAATAACATAAGGTTTCTATTTTAAGACAGGTTAATTGGAATGCCAGCTATGGTGGGTCTGTTAAATGTTTTACAGTGTAAAGAATGTTCAGCAGTATTAAAAATTATATATTTTAAAATGTTGTACTTGGTTTTATATCCGACTTTGTAATTGGAAAAGTCTTTTACATTGATTTTATGATTTCACTTCCCATTTTTATTTTGTATTTAAATGGTGCTTTTATTGGGTTTTATCCTGCCCCAAAGATTTTGCCATGGCACCAGTGGAGTAAATCTTTCTTTGTGTGGAAGATGAGTTTTCTTTACATTTGGCTTCGTATTTAAATAAGTAAAGTACTTGCTTGCCTTAATAGGAGGTTTAACTTGTACAGTGTTCCTCTGATAAAGACCCTCCACCACATTTAAAATACCCCTGACTGCACATAGCGTAAAATACAATTTTACACTTTGAATGTTACAAATTGAGAACAAAGCTGTTTTGCTTAACTACTTCATTCCTTTGTGTCGTCTTGAACATTTAATGGCATAGTGGGATTTAGGCCTTACAAGTTTTAACAACATCTGCAAACTTAGTCATTCTTAGCCAGTTCTTTCTTTGTAGTGCCACATTCTACATTAATAGTTCTATAGTAAATGGAATTGGTACTTTTAGTCTCATTTTATTAACTGATTTCAGTGTTGGTCTGGATTATCAGTCTCCCAACAATGGTTTCTGCTTAAAGTCCAAGGTTCTCTCTATTCTTATAGTTGGCTCCTGTGCTTTTTCTGTCTTTGTTTTCCTTTGGAACAGTGGATAACATTCATTGGCAAAGTCTTTATGGGCTTTGTCATGAGAAGCAGAATCCTATTCTGCTTGCTGGCTCACTTTGTTGGATTAACTCTTTCCTCCATACCTTGTTTATAAAAAAATGTATTTGGTTCTCTAGGAAATAAATATTGTGAGGACCACTGGATACAGCAGCTAGAATGTCTCATCAGCTCTTGCACCAAAGCTGAAACCTGAATTGCCGCAGGACTCTTTCTAGCCAGAGTTTTTTTTCTGATTTGATATTTTTTTCTTTTGTGTTCTCAGAATTTCTTTGTAGGCATCTGGGCAATATAATTACTAGCCAGTGACTGAATTTTACCCAAATATGACAGTTTCACTACAGTGTTTTTTGCAGTCTTTTCACAGTTGAGATTTCAAATCCAAGATGGCTGCGTACTTGTCAGATGGTTGAAGTTTTAAAGACAGTATTTTTTAAACCTGGTCCTAGAGCTTTTTCCCCATACTACTTTCTGGTATCACTTTCCCTGGTTAAATAGGATTTAAACCAGTGAATCTCCCCTTCAGAAACTGTAAACCCACTGAAACCAGTATATGAATTAAAGGATTTCTGGCATCAATGTCGTCAAATTCTGTGATGCAAATTTGAAAAATCTATTTGCAACCGCATCGCCACAGTAAGTAGCTTCGCAAAGACTTAAACCCACTTAGATGTGTAGACCTGGCAGTCATGGCCACATCTAAATATAATGTACATCTTAAAAACTAATCACCTTGGTGGTTCACCATAAACCCTGCAAAAAGTATATAATTGATAAAGACCCGTAAAGGATAACACTAGAAAACTAACTTTAGACCCAAAAATATTTTTTAGTAGTACATGAGCTTAGGTTAGAATCTGAAGTTATGAATAATTACAAATCCTTTAGCTACATAGTGGCATTCAACATTGCTCTGAATTTGACAACTTACACTCATAGCTATTAGCCTTCGGCAACATACAAGCAAACCTTGTGTGAACTCTAGCACAGAAATAATTATCCAAAGCCTGCTTATCCTTTTTCACCTCCCTCTCCCCATTGCTAAATACTGTGTACTGAAGGTGCTTCCAAGGCTACTCTTCCATGGGACTTTAGTATATTTACAAACTGGCCATGGCAGAGCAATTCCTTTAAAACGGCTCAACCTGAGTCTAGCTACTGACTTTGTCTCTGAAGTTTAGTGCACAGCAGCAGTGATGGCACTCTGCAACTGTGGCCTCACCAGTGATCTGGGAATTATGGGTACATCACACTGGCTATTCTTGTTTGCAAAGCCATGACCATATATAACTGACCTGATTCTATGGTATTAAAAACTTCTATCAGGATAGACTCAACAGTTTGACTTTCGCAAGAGGAGATCTTGTCTAACGAATCCTGTTAACCTTGAAAAGGTAATATATGCTGACAGTGGTCATGTTATTACATGATCTGCCTTGACCTAGAGAAGACATTTGACGCCATCCTCTATGCTAGCATGGTTAAGCTTGTATATGGAACCCAATATACACTGAATAGAAAATTCATTAAAAAAAACGCACTCTGACACACGCACTAGATGGCAAGTACCTCAGACAGTACGAAGTTGATAAATGATGTCTTGCTTGTTTGTGTTTGTTACTTTAATCTCTAGAACATGAACCAAGACCTCCTGGCTAACTAATTTTAGAATGCTGTAAACTGGAAGGCTTTGCCAAATCCCTCTGATACCAAAGGCCTTTAGCAAGAAATTGCACTCCTAAATACCTTGGATACTAAAAAAGAGCATAAGTTTAAATGTTAAAGTGGAGTTTTGCCATATTTTGGTAGGCAACCCCTCCCCCAACTTAGTGTTGGAATTTTGGAACTTGGGTTGAGGTTTCCTTCTCCCTTGATCATTTAACAGTAGTTGGGAAGTTTTCTTGATAAAATGTTTCTCATGTTCAGCATTAATTAGGTCAGTTATTTGAGTATAGTGCCCCCTTTGGGATGTACTTCGCTAATCCTTTCCAACCAAGACCTTAGAGGTTCCCAACTAAGGTCACTGGCTTAAAAACATAAGCTACCAGGGAAGACTACAAGCAGTGCCCCTTTTATTACAGACTCCTGATATCTAGGCTTTGTCTCTTGTTGTTGTTGCCCCATTAGTCCTGGATCTTTTCTATCTGCCCAAATCAGATAGCCCTACAAATAACAGAATAGCGGGTCTTAATCTTCAGTAGAGAAATAACTCTGTGGAGGGAGAAATTCATTATGCATCATCTTCTGTATCTTTGGAATAGGGTCCCATTCACATCAAACTTTTAAAAGTTTGAACATCATGGTCAAAACCATATGTTCGAACTTGTAAAACTTCGAACGTTGCAACATAGATATCAATAAGGAAAGCTTTCCCTTTCCTGCAATGTAGTGCGATCTCTGAGTTGGTATATTTAAGTAGCAGGGGGTGTGTGGTCCTGGGGGGCTTGCCCCATTGTTTACAACCTTCAGGTAAGTTTTTTTTTTTTAATTTCATTTTCAAACTTTTAAAGTTCAAACATATGGTGTCGACCGTATGGTGTTACAACGTGATATAGACAGTCTGGAATAGACTCCTCCTACAAAACTAAGCAGTGTGATGGGAAACTGGTTATTTCACCCCTGTCTTGACTGATCTAGTCCATTTAAAAGGGAGGTATGGATGATCGAATGGACCTTCGAGTTTTTCCCTGTTGTGATTGGCCTGACCCTCTTTAAAGAAGGTATGGTCTAAAAATGTTTACTGGCAAGGTGAAAATGGTTGCAAGACTGTCTTGTATTTCCTGTGATTTATTATGATAATCCAAAATGATGGACAAGGATGGTTGTCATTGGATAAAATTTTTTTTTTCCCTAACCCATTTTTGTGTAATACCGGGCATACTTTCATTAAAACAAGCAAAAAAATAGCTTATTTTTCTAAAACAGCTTGAAACTATCCAGGATGTTCACCAGGCGAAAATTATCTGGATTTACTCCAGTTTTTTAGTGGCAGACTGGGGCTGAATTGATAAATTTGTCATCTTTTTAGCAGAAAGAAACATCGTCTTCCAAGTCAGAGACTGTGTCAATATCTCTTCAGAGCTTAAGGTTTAGGCTGCCATTATCTTCAGGATGTTTATAGATGCATGTCTGTGGTAGTCTCACCAGTGACTGTAGGGATTCTGGTGGAGCTTATATTGGATAACAGACCACTACCTGATCTTGAATGGCTGGAACAGCTAGAATCTGTGATGGGAGTCCCTAATAATGTACATCTTTGGAGATGTCACTGTTGGAATCTGCAGCAGTTGCTTCCTTAAATTTGCCCTCTGGATACCAAACTACCATTCTCTTAAAACCCAAGATTTCATCTCTTTTAGTAAAAGCTGTAGTCAGTCCTTGTCTTCTCTGTTTAAAGCAGGGTCACAAATGAAGTGTAATCCAATCAACAACAAACTCTCCTGGAACACTGTTCTGTGGACGTTTCTGAGTTTAGGAGGGAAGAAAGTGATTATCAGGAAAGTTTTTTACAGTAGTTATATATATAAAAAAAAAGGGGGGGGGGTTTAGCATCTTGGAAAGTTGTGATGGCTGCTACCCAAAGTGGTTAAAGACCTGTCAGATTTTTTTTTTTTTAATATACAGACCTGTTTCAGTTTTTAAATCATGATTATAAAGTTCTTGTACTAGCTAAGAATGGCAAAAATTTTACCAGAGTTGATGGGTACAGATCAGTGGTGTTTTGTAGAGGGGAGGCCAACAGTTGACAATAAAATCCAGTGGGATGCAAAATGTGTGAAAATACTACTGCTGTTATTGGCGAGTCCTAATACAGAGAGAGCATTCCATAGTCAAGCTGGGATTTGGAGTAGGATAGTGCAAAGAAAGCATTCAGTCGGTTGGGATTTTGAGTAGGATAGCTGTAGTATTTCCATCCTCTGATGTAATATGGTTAATAAAGAAGGATCTATGAAGGGTTGGAGGCAAGGATAAGGTGGGAGAGTTCCTCTGTTCAGAGGAGTAAGGCAGGGATGTCATCCTTGCCCATTTGTATATTTAGAGCTGCTGGAAAAGAAGAAAATGAGCGATATGACTGGTATGCTACTCAAAACTTCGCTTTATTTGCGAACACTCAGATATGCTCTTAGTTGCAGCACAGTGGCACTAAATATACAGAACCAACTGGTATTGCCAATATCCTGGCAGATAGGTTCAGTGCTAACTTTACCCCCCTCTTGCCCCCTAAAGGGCCCGTCTCTATACCGGAAGAATGCAAAGTTCCTGTAATCATGGCTGCACAGGTAAAAAAACACACTCTCCAAAGCCAAAAGCACAGCATCCATGGGACCTGACAACATCCCAGGCTGTATTATACACTAACTACAGAATGAACTGGCACCCCACCTAAGCACAATGTTCAGTCATAGCCTCACCTCAGGCTTTGTGCCCACTGAATGGAGCACAGCCTCACCTCAGGCTTTGTGCCCACTGAATGGAGCACAGTGACTGTTATCCCATTCCACAAAGGGGGAGCTACCACTGACCTTGGGAACTACTGCCCCATTAACCTAACTAGCCTGGTCTGCAAGGCCATGGAACTTGTAAACAGACATTTGTAATCTCCAAACACTGGACCCCATCCAGTTTGGTTTGTATCATGTCTCCTAAACCTGATGGACATCTTTGCAGCAGTCACCAAAGCCGTAGACGAGGGTAAGGTGGAAACTCACTAAACTAGGTATAAATCCCTATGTCACAAGATGGATTGCAACTGGCTCACTGACAGAACCCACTCTGTGAAAGTAGCAGACTCCAAATCTGACTTCAGACAAGTGGAGTAACACAGGGTTCAGTCTTGGGTCCTCTCCTGTTTGGTAGCCTGTACTTCAGAAAAGTAGAGAACACAGAAGGTTTTGGCTAAGTTCGCAGATAACACCAAACTAGAAGCCATAATCTAAACTCCTAACTATGTGGACACCCTACAAAAGGGCATCGCTGAGACAGATGCCTGGTGTCAAAGCCATGTCCTCAACTTAAGTGCCAAAAAGTGCATAGTCCTCCTCTTCGGAAAAATTCTGTACCCATGAGTTACCACATAGGTGGTAGTCTACTTAACACCGGAAGTGTGATAAAGAGACCTTGGGACAGTAGAGACTAATCGCATCACCACAGTAATTAGGAAATCCTCTTGCATGGCACATGTCATCGCAAAAGGTTTCTCGTCCAGGAAAAGAGGTCATAGTTTCCCTCTACTTGTCACTCATTAGACCCATTATAGAGTACAATGCCCCTTTTAGTATGTACCTCACAAGACCTCTACAACAACTGGAAAGGCTGCAGAAATACCTCAGAGGATTACCTGCCTCAAACAGATGCCCTATGCAGACAGTCTCAAACTCCAGCTTTACTCAAGTCGCATATCGCCTATTAAGAGGTGATCTCTGCCTAACATACAAAGCTATGTCAAACCTGGAGCTGTTGGACATGCTCCACTTAAAGAAATCCCAATCCCTCTGAGCTACACGCTCTAGGGACTTGAACCTTGTCACCACAATAAACGGAACATGCTGGAGGGATAGATTCCTGTCCCAGAGACTTCCCATACTCTGGAACAAACTACCTGTCTATATCAAAGCTCCTCATTAGCACTCCTTTTAAAGAAAATTCTTGATTGGATGGGAAGTAGGAATTTAACCCCGGGCATCACCTCTGTGGCTGTGCTCGACAAGGGCACAGGAAAATAATTTTCTTGGGGCCCTAGGGCCAATAGCCTAGTTACCTACCTATATTTTGGACTTGATAAATCCAGGATGGGGGTGTTATGAATGTTGTGGAACACTGAGACTGTGTAAGGTTTTTATTTTTCATAGCCTAAAATGAAGATAAAAGCATGTAGTCGTGTATATATTGGTTAGTCTCGTACTTATGGGACATGGTAAGACAGTGTTAGAGTATGGATTAAAAAGGAGTGTTGTGGCAGCTAAGGATGTGAAGAAACTAAACAGTACAGAATTTAAGAAACTGGAAGCTCCTGATTATAGATGTTGGGTCCAAGAAGTTTTTGTGTTTTAAAATTCCTGTTTGTCTGCATACAAGTCTGGCAGAAGTTGTGGATAAAAAAAAAAACTGAAGGAATTTATTTGGGGAGAAAAGAGAACAATAATTAAGTGGGATAAACTGATACTCAACATAAGGTGATTTTTGGTCTACATAGAGGTACATTAAGTCTTGGTATGTGTAATATGCACTTGGTCATCAAATTTTATAATCCTTTTCTTATTACGATGATATAGGTGAGGGCAGTTCAGGAGAAAGGTGGACAGATTTCTGGATGCAAGTTTGTAAGAAAAATACTTGTAATACGTTTTGATAATTTAGAAGTGAAAGAAATAAGCCATTGCAGGAATAAAGGATATTTTAACAAACTGGTATGTCCTGGTAGCAAGAGTATAGGAAATCGGCAAGAATGGGCAAGAACAGCCAAGAATTTACTGGAGAAAGTAAACAAATGAATTAAGGTATTGGGAGCAGATAACTGTAGGGAAATGTATTGTTGGATAAGGCTAAGCGGGCATTTAGACTTGGGTTAGAGACTGCCACCACTTTTCAAGGATTACGTTTTTGCTAGAGGGAAAAGGTAGTTCAAGTTAAAGACCCATTCTGTTATGAGTGTGTGTGTTTTTTCCTGAGTTTAGAACAAAACCTGTTAAAGGGGATAATTTGTAGTGTGTGTACAGTATTGCATGACGGCCACAAGAATCCATCTAGAAAACATAAGAAAACGGAAAAGCAATTTTGCAAGCTTAACAATGGGAATACATTTCATAAAGGCTCTCCAGTATGGAACTAGGTCCAGGATGGGTAAGAGGTAATTGGAAACATTTGGGGGGAAAAGTGTAGAGAGTTCTCAGTATAAAAATTCTTAAATACTTTGTTCCCCCACTGTTTGTCAAATGAGTATAACTGAAAGGCTTACTTTGAGCCAATATAATATCTGAATTGTCTGTTCAAAGCAGGATCTTAATTTTAACGTTGCTGAATAAAGCAATTGATAGAAATCCAGAACCGTGATTCAAGTATTTAATATGGTAAAATAAATGAGAAAACAGGAGGTGGGATCTTTATAGCAAAGGTGCGAATTTCACAGAAATTTGTGGGAACCATATTGCAAAAGTGCTCAGGTGGAGGTGTGAGGTTAAAAGGGAATGTAATGGAGTAATCAGTGGAGAGTGTGAAAATGTATTTACTATATGGCAATAACAAAGGTATACATACTAGAAAATAAACATTTTCAGTATTGTAAAATGTGGTGATAAAAGATGTTGGATTATCTAAGAGGGTAAGGATTTAAGAATTTAAGCCAGCAGTACTGAATGCCTAGTCTGACACAGTGAAGGACTAAATGTAGATGAAACTTTTGCCTCTGACTAAAAGCTAGCTATAAACAGCACCATCAAATCCTAATGATTTATAATCCTTAAGAGAAACAAAACTACTGGGGTGGGGTGTGTGCTACCATATAGGCACTTAAACTGCTTGTCACTCGGGGGCTGCTTTAGAACTGACCCAGTAAACAATTTGTGTGTGGTGCAGCAAACCCCAGTAAGCTAAATTTATTAAAGTAAGCATATATTGACTCATCTTGGAGTATAGCCAAAAGTGGCGACTGCTGCTTTTCAGTGTAAGAATTAGGAAGCCCAACTTTTCCTAGTTCAAGAAGCCTGTGGAGTCTGTAAATCAGTTTCTTGAGCATGTAGTGTTCAAGCTATCCCTTACTATACCCTTGTATCAACATTTCCCTTGTATGTCCCTAGCAGAGTTGAACTTTTGAGTGATGTTTGATTTATTCGTTGGTTGGGGCTTCTGCCAAGTTTTGAGTGAAGCCCTGAAGCATCATAAAGCCACACTTTTTTGAAGACAGGTTTAGAAAGGGTAAGGTTTTAGGTTAGCTTTATGTTCAACTTTGGCTTTGCCCTTCTGATCATACTAGGCCAGCTTTGGGTAAATTAAGCATTGCCCACCCAGTCATGCATTACTTATTTTTTTTAACTACAAATACATTGCTTGTCTGAACTTATTTGTGATGTCTTTTTGCTATCTTCTGCAGCAGGGACTGCTTCTAAATGTCTTGCACATACGTGGAGCAGGCAAGTACAGCACTTGTACACTAAATTTTAGTTGCAGTGTGGTCCGCACCCTTTCTTTTAAGAATGGAACAAGAGCCCTGAAGATGTTTTAAGGTAAAAATCTTGAGCAGTCCACTCCATTAAGCACTGGATAAACTTTCCTTTGCAAGATGTTTAGTATATGTAAATTGTGCATGTGTTAAGCTAATTTTCCATTGTAGCTGCTTAATTTCAAGGGCAAGATTCTGTGAGCATCCAACGGTTTACAAAAGGATGATTGTGGAATCCCAACTCCAAGCATAGAATTATCTTCATTTGCATTTGTGAGAAGGTGGAAAGCTAGGGCAGCCCAGTGGATAGTGTTCCTGTGTCACCAGAAGATCTCTGGTTCACTTATCTGTTTTAGTGACTTCTGTGCAGATTCTGCATGTCAATGTGTTTTGAGTGAGTTTCCTTTCAGATTCCAAAGACCTGCAGTAGGTGGATTGGACATTAAATCTGTCATGGGTGTGTGTGCATGTGAGTGTGGTATGCAAGAACAGGGGTGGCAAGGCTAGCCACTTGGTGTCAACCGTGGTTCTAGATGGTCACTGAAATTGCATCCCAGTCTAGTGGGAAAAAGGGTTTGGATGGATATAAAGTGTTAACGGGTAAGAGTGAGCTTTTCCTAAAGTTAGCTACTTCTAGCTCCAGCCAGACTTCCCTGTGGGCAGCACCAAATTTAAAATGGGCACTGATAGCTCTGCCCAACTCTGTACATCTTTGAATGTAAATATTGCAAGCTCTTTGTTACAGAGTACAAATAGAACTGATCATTGTAAATTAAGTTCATCTTTATAAATGTAAGTGTTTAAGAAAACTTTTTTTTGTTTTGGCCAGAGAGGTGTTGCTCTCACTTTAAAATGAAACATTGCTTTTAACAGTAGAGAGAGGAGAGACTTGGGGGTAACTAGAGAAAGTTTGCTTAATAAAACAGTGCTGTATTGGAGGAATAAGTAAGCTTATAAGAGGTGTTCCCCCTTGCAGGGGGATTTGATGTCTGGCACACTGGCTCTGGAGGAGAGAAGCAAATAAGACCAATACATGTCCTCTTACAGGATTTAAGAAGACTGCCACCTAGAGGCTCTGAAAGAGAGGGGTACTGAAAGAGATGGTGCCCTAGTTCGTGTGTGTGTACACTAGGCTAATGGCCCTGGAGCACTTACAAGCATAGCCCATAGAAATGCCCTGGCATCGTGCCACCCGATGTTTGTTCCCAGCACCTCTTATCAAGTAGAGCCACTGCAGTGATCTCTGGGATGAACTTTGTATTTCCCATCCCCTCATCAAGATTTATCTTTGAGGGCCAGTGAGTTGCTCTGCTTGACATGTATGAGAAGTCTATTCCAGAGCATGGGCAGTCTCTGGATTATGAACCTGTCTCTCCAGCATGTTCTGTTGGTTGCGGAAATGAGGTTGAGGTCTCTGGAGCATGTGGTGTGCAGGGATTTGGATTTTCTAACGGAACTGGGTCAGACATGACTTGGCAAGTCCAGCAGAGATTGCCTCTTAGTAGACTATATGAAACAGAATAGCTGGAGTGTCTGCGTAGGACATGTGTTTAAGGCCTAGGATCCTCTTTGTGAGGTACTTTTGTGGCCTTGTGAGCTGTTGCATGCGTCTAGTGGGGTACATGCCAAATGGGGTATTATACGCTATGATTATCCTAATGAGGGAAGAGTAGAGAGAGGTGATTACCTTTTTCTTCCTGGATACAAAACCCTTTGTAATGAGATGTGCCACATGGGACTTTCTGACCACAGTGTAAATGTGGTGGTCGAAGGAGAGGTTGCTGTCAACCTGTATCCCCAGATCTCTTTTTTTATAACACCTTCAGTGTTCAGTGGGCTCCCATTGATGTGGTAATTGGTGGGAACTGAGTTTTTCCCAAAGGGGATAAGCTTAAAAAGCTTAAGGCCATGGTTTCAACACCAGTCATCGGTCTCAGTGAGGCCTTTCTGTAGGATATCTACATCACTTGGGCGGTTAATAATGGCGAACAGATAGCAGTTGACTGTGGACTTGGTAGGCCAAAGTCCCTTCATGTTGGCCTGGACTTCTGAGAAGTAGATGCCAAACAGGAGAGGACCCAGGACCGATCCCTGTGGGACTCCACTCGTGACTAGTAAGCAGCCTGACTTGAGTCCACTATTTTCACACACAAATTCTTTCTGTGAACCAATTTGCAACCCACCTAGTGGTACAGGGGTTGATGCCTAGTTTATCAAAAATTGCTGAGGTGGAGAATGGTATCAAAGGCCTTGGCCAGATCAAGGTAGGCTGTATGAACTGCTTTACCCTCATCTACACCTCTGGTGACCTGACTCAAAGAAGTCAACCAGGTTGAGCAGGCATGGTCTTCCTTTCACAAAACTAAATTGGGTGGTATCTAGAGTTTGGAGATTCCCTATATCCTTGTTGATTTAGATTCATGATGAAGCACTCCATAGCCTTGCATATCAGACTAGTCAGGCTAATGGGACAAAAATTCCCAGGTTCTGTAGTTGCGCCCCATTTATGGAGAGGGATGACTGTAGCAGTGTGCCATTTGGTAGGGACAAAGCCCAAGGTAAGGCTGTGATTGAACAGGGCACACAGATGTGGTGCCAGTTCACTTTGTAGTTCATGTAGAACGCATCCAGGGATATGGTCTGTTCCTATGGAAGCTGTATTCTTGGTCTTGGACAATGCAACTTTAACATGTGCTGTAGTAATCCTGGGTGCCTGGCATTCCTCCAGTATTGTGATTGTCCTTGGGGGGGGGGGGTAAAGTTGGCATCTGCCAGTATGTTGGCAATATCTGTTGGCTCAGTATAGTAGGTACCATTGTGCAGCAACTCCGAGAAAACCTGGGTATTGCCGTGGAGATTCTTGATAAAACTATAGAAGGATTTCTGGTTTTTTTAGTGTATGCCACAAGTGTCCCTTCAAAACTGACTTTAGAGGTTTTGATGAGGGATCTTGGACTTTTTGTTGAGGCTAATGTCTTGGTAGTCTTGGGGAATTCACTCTTTTCTGCAACAGTTTCTTTTGTTGTAGAGTTTATTAATGGCAGGGGACCACCTGATTGGCTTCCTTTGTTTGGAGGAGAGCATGTTTGTTCTGTTGGGTATGGCTAGTTCCATGCATTTACGTACATGTTCATACAGTGCTTGCACTGGTGTATGATTTGATAATCCTGCATCTATTTTACATTGACATCGGTGCCTTTTGAAGTTGGCCACTTCTGTTTTTAGGAGCCCAAAGTCAGCTTTGGTGACTTTTCTCATGATGGTTACCTTTGCGGGGGATATGGATGAGATGTGGATTTCCTTGGTAATTTGGCTTGTGGTCTGACCTAACCAGGGAGGAATTGACTGTTGGTGTACAGCAACGGTTACCCATGTTAGAAATAACCAGGTCAAGGATGTTGCTTCCCCTAATGGAGGTAAGAATGAGCTGGTCCAGGGCATTGGAATTAATTCCAGGAAACATTGGGCCAGAGTATTGGTGCATGACTAGTTTTCCCAGTTGGAGTACTAGTTGAAGTCCCCTAGTATGAAAGTGTTGGGTTGGACCCTAATAGTTTCCAGTGTGCTTAGGAACATGGAGTGAGAGCCTTGGGACATGGTTGGGGACCTATAGCAGGCTACAACCTGAATCGCCATCTTAACCAGTGTTGTACCTGAAGTATCTCAGATGTGTTATGCTGGGTTACTAGTCTGGAGTTGTGCATATTCTTTGAGTATGTGGAGACACCACCACCTTTGGAGCTTTGGTCCATGTTCTGGGGCAGAAAGGTGTGGAAAGAGTTGTAGCCTGGTAGCGCAGGGGTGCTTTCTGCTCCTTTAAACCAGGTCTCTGTTACAAAAATGTTGATTCTCTCCATTTTGAGGAGTGCTTCGAGCTAGTGGATCATGAGATTTAGACTTATAGCATTGAGCAGCATGACTGTCAGATTGCATTTACAGCTGTTACTGTGGCAATTTGTGGTCTTTGGAACATTGCCTAAAAAGCACACAAATGTGAATGTCTTTAAGGTACTTCTTGTAAACCACAGGATACTTTTTTTTTTTTTTTTTTTTTTTTTTTTTTTTTTTGTGGGGAACATGCATCTTTTTGTGCAATAAATGGCATTTTTTTGTAGGACTGGTCTCTGCTGTCTAATGTTCCATATTTGTGTATTGCAGGAGGTGAGTTTTTGGCATATTTTTCCAAAGTTAAACAGTAAATAAGGAGAACTTGGTGAAAAGTACTAATAATCCAAATACCAACACAGTCATGCAGAGCCAAATTTAAAGGAAGCCTTTATTGATCACCAAACATGGAGACTTAACTAAAATCACATTTCCGTCAAGAACTACTTCGGATGCAAACTCTGGAAATTAAGCTACTAATATTGTTGTATATCCTCCCCTACCATTTACCAATCAGATTGAATCCTCAAAGCACAAACGGATGCAAATTAAAATCGTGGTTATGAAATGCACTTCATGTTCAAATAGTCTTACCACCACAGTCCCCAATTTAAAATGTGTACCATTGTTCACTACATTTACCATTATTAATCTATCTTTTTTCACAAAAATATCATGTAAAACCCTATTGTGTTCAAAACTTTCAAAACAAAACGATTATATTGCCTAAGAATATAACCTTAGCAACAGCACCATCTAGTGACTTGGTTCAAGGTTACATAACGTGTTTTAAGGAAATAAAAATACAAAATTAGGTTTTATTCTACCTACTGAACAAAAATTATAAAAGCAATTTATAATATGACCACCTACAAAGCAATGCATAGAGAT
>NC_056741.1:1336859612-1336929612 GCF_019279795.1 Protopterus annectens
TACTTTAATTAGAGGTTCTATGCCCCCTCCTGATAAGAGGCCCAGGGTGGAGCCAGAGTTGGAAAGTTTGGATCAGGCCTCAGATGACTCAAGAGTCTCCTGCTGAAGATATTCTAGATTTTCCTCCTTATTCGGATTCTGATGCAGAGGATTCCACTCCTTCTGCTTCTCCTCCAGAGGATTTTTCATTTTCAGAAACTTTGCATTCCATGAGGTAGCATTTTCAGTGGGAAGGACAGGATTTCTCTGATTCAAGGAAGAGGCTTAGGGAATTCTTGTTTTTACCACAGCATAGACCCTTGGCTATACCTCCTGTTTTGGATGTTGTTCAAGATGTTTTCTCGGAGGCTTCCCTTAATCCAGATTCTTTGCCTCCTGCGCCAGTTAAACCGGACAGATATTACAGGGTGCCTGAGGCTCATAAATATCTGTATGAGTCCTAGGGCGGACCCAGAAACTATTAGTCAGGGGCCTAAGGGTGTTAGAGCCTCTGTTGTAAAGAATCCGGTTCCTCTAGCTAAGGAAGCTAGAGCTTTGGATAGATGGGGTAAGAAGGTGTATACCTCTTCTACTTTAGCAATGAGGGCTTTAAATTGCCAGTTTCACATGTTGAAGTATCAGAATTTCCTCCTTTCTCAGCTAAAATCTAAAGTGAATGCTTTGGCAGAGGGCATAGAGTGTAAAGAATTGCAGGATTTAGTACATATCTCTGAACAGGTGGGTAAGCATTCTTTGCAGTGTGGTTTTGATGCTGTGCAGGCCTCTTCTAGGGTGGCTGCCACTGGTTCAGTTCTTCGCAGGCACGCCTGGCTTAAGGATCAGAATTTGCCCGAGCATGTTAAAACTAGAATTCTGGATGCCCCTTTACAGTCTGAAGTTTTGTTTGGTCCCCCTGTGGAGTCGGTTTTGAAGAAAATGGAAGACAAGGCTAAGTCTATGCAGACTGTTAAAGATTTTTTGCAGGTGCAACCTCCAAAGTTTAGTAGAAATTGGCCTACTAAGGGGTGGACCTACCCTTCTTCTGATTCTCAATCTAGGGGTAGATCTAGACGTGGCAGGGGCAGAGCTCACAGTACATTCAGGCCTAGAACTTGGAGTTCGCCTGCACAGTCTGCAGGTGAGGGCAGGGGCCAGTCCTTTCGTAAACAGGCCCAATGACCTGCATTTTCAGCTGCCAGATTCTTCTTGCCTGGCAGCTCCTTTGGG
The DNA here is from genome assembly GCF_019279795.1 of Protopterus annectens. NCBI lineage: Eukaryota > Metazoa > Chordata > Ceratodontiformes > Protopteridae > Protopterus > Protopterus annectens. Next base: position 1,336,860,819 of record NC_056741.1, read on the forward strand.
AGGAAAGTTAGCACTCTTCAAGCAAAACTGGCTTTTAGTCACCCAGGACAAATGGGTATTGGACATTATAAACCGAGGCTACAAGTTTTATTTCCATACATTGCCTCCTTTCAAAGGCATGCCAGACATTCCTCCTCTGCAAAGGATAGAGGCTCACAAGCAGATTTCTTTGCTTCTTCAAATAGGAGCTATTCAGCCAGTTCCTCTGTCAGAAGTGGGACTAGGATTTTATTCTCGCCTGTTTCTAGTACCAAAGAAAGGGAACACATGGAGACCAATTTTGGATTTATCTATCCTCAACACTTATCTGGACATTCCAAAGTTCAAAATGCTGACGTTACAACAGCTTTTACCTTTGTTGGGAAAAGATCACTGGATGGTAACTCTGGATCTCAAAGAGGCTTATCTTCATGTTCCTATCAGGCCCAGTTGCAGGAGGTACCTGCGTTTTCGGGCTGGAAATTTACATCATCAGTTCTCTGCATTGCCCTTTGGCTTATCTACTGCGCCCAGAGTGTTCACAAAGGTTCTGGCTCCAGTGATAGCCTTTTTCAGGTTAAGAGGAATACAGATTTATCCTTATTTGGACGATTGTCTGATGATTGCACAGTACAAAGACGAATTTCTTCATCTACAGTATGTGATGGTAGTGTTAAGATGCCTAGGGTATTCTGTGAACGAAACAAAGTCCAGTCTAGTACCCTCTCAGGACATGTGCTTTCTGGGTGTGAGACTGAATACAGCTTCCCAGATGGCCTTTTTGACCCCGGACAAACAAGGAAGCCTTTCTCTTTATTTCCATCAAATGTCTCTACAGTCCGGGCTGACTGCAAGGACAGTCCTTCCAGCCTTGGGGTTCATGGCATCTTGTATTCTGGTGCTTCCCAATGCCAAACTGCATATGAGGAAGCTTCAATGGTATCTCAAAAATGTATGGACACAACACTGCCAAGATCTAGACACTGTCATTCCAATAATACCTTGCATTCAGAAGGAATTTTTGTGGTGGGCTCAGGAATGTCACCTAAACAAGGGACTCTCTGTGACCCGACCAGAGGCGAGTCAGATTTTAATGACAGATGCCTCGGACAAGGCTTGGGGAGCACACCTCAATGGAAAATGGGTGCAAGACACGTGGCCTGTCAGACTTCAACATTTGCATATCAACTTGAAGGAGATGTTAGCAGTTCAATTTGCATTGATGGCTTTCAGGGATTTACTTCACCCAGGACAGGTGTTGATTCAAACAGACAACACTACTGTCATGTGGTACATCAACAAGCAAGGGGGAACCCATTCATACCCTCTTTGCAGGCAAGCGATGATTTTGTGGGAGACTGCTCTGTTTGTTTACACCTCAATCTTCAGGCAAGGTTTCTACCAGGAGCACAGAACTTCTTAGCAGATGTGTTGAGCAGACAAATTGTGGATCCTCACGAGTGGAAACTGGATCCTCATGTGTTTCAAAAATTGACAGTGTTATGGGGGACTCCAGACATAGATCTGTTCGCTTCTCCACTAAATTACCAGTTGCCAAAGTTTTGCACAAAAATGTTTCATCCCACAGCTTGGAAGGTGGATGCTCTATCATTCAGTTGGAGCAATCTTCATGTCTATGCCTTTCCACCTCTGCCTCTCATTCCCAAGGTACTCCTGAAGGCCAGAATAGACAAGCCATCCATGATTCTGATAGCGCCGGATTGGCCTCGACAGCACTGGTACCCACTACTGAGGAGTTTAGTACGGGAGCCTCCATGGCCTCTGCCTTTGATTCCGCATCTTTTGTCTCAGGAGGGCTATCACTTCCTCAATGTCAAGATTCAGTCTCTGCATCTCGCAGCCTGGCATATTCTGTTCTAGACCCTGGAAGGTCTCAGCTTCCACAACAAGTTTTGAATGTTATTTTGGAGGCCAGAAGGCCTAGTACAAGGAAAGTTTACGCAGATAAATGGAGGAGATTTTTTCTTTGGAGCGGAGTGAAGGACTTTGATGTTTCTAAGCCTGATTTAAGTGTTTCTCTTCAATATCTTACTGAGTTATTGGACAAGGGTTTGTCTTTCTCCTCGATAAAGGTTCATGCTGCAGCCATTTCTGCTCACTATGACTGTGACCCTCCTTTGTTTTCCCATCCATTGTTTAAGCAATTTCTTAGAGGGGCAAAGAACATAAGACCCCCATGTAGAGCTCCTACTCCTGCTTGGGATCTCAATTTTGTGTTGGAAAAACTTACTCTACAACCTTTTGAGCCTGCAGCTACTGCCGAATTAAAGTATCTATCATGGAAGACTGCTTTTTTGTTGGCCATTACCTCTGCAAGAAGGGTTTCTGAATTACAGGCCCTTATGGCAGTGGAACCTTTCCTGATTTTTCATAAGGATAGGGTATCTTTGCGTACTAATCCTTCCTTTATGCCTAAAGTGGTTTCTAGTGTGGCCTTGAACCAAACTATTCATTTGCCTACTTTTATGCAAACCCCAAAATAAAGGGGAGATGATTTTGCATACTTTGGATATTCACAGACAGTTACGTTATTATTTGAGCAGAACCAAGGGGTTCAGGCAGTCTCAGCAGTTGTTTGTTTCTTTTGCTTTGGGTTCTCAGGGGAAACCTGTTTCAAAACAAACTATTTCTAAATGGATTGGGTTTTGTATTTCTTTCTGTTATTCCCATCATGGTAAGGAGGTTCCGGCTGGAATCAGACCTCATTCCACTAGAGCTACTGCCACTTCTACTGCCTTTCTAAGGGGGGTAGCTACAAAAGATATTTTGGAAGCAGCCACTTGGAGTTCAGTGCATACTTTTTCCAAGCAAATACACGAGAAGAACAGGAAACTGTAGACAAAGTCACCAGCCACTCAAAATTTAGTGTCGGACATGAGAAATAGGTTCAAAGTCCGTAAATCTTGATGTACAAAGTAGTAATCCTCAATTTCGAGACCAAAACAGCAAAGAAACCAAAGTGAGAGCCAAAATTGCTTTAATTTGATAGACCACAACAAGTAAAAACGAGCGCTTTCGCCTGGTGTATCCCAGGCTTTATCAAGTTACAAATGTGATATGGCCATCCCCTTTATTTATATCATGGGATAGGCCAGTCAATTAATTAATTAAGCCATTTCAAGTATTGTTTAACCATAAAGAAACATTTAAAATTGTTTTAAAACTATACATCATAAATTAAAAATATAGAAAATATATATGTATATATAAGATGCAAGCATTCACATGATCTGTGTAGATTATATTTGGCTACAAAGCCATAAATAATAAATATAAATATATATTTTAATTACATATCAATATAACTGAACTTTTCATAAAGTTATGCAATTCTTAATTTATGCTTTCATGTTACAAATACTGACCCACATAATATAAAACATAGTCTAAATAACTTGTCACTAGGACATTGTATTACCATAAATATATAAAAATGTAGAAATTATGTAAAAATCAATAGCCCACCTAGTGGATTCCAATTATATAATACAATACAAAGTTAGTCTTTCTTGGTGCATATTGAAAAAATCATAAGAAAAAGTAACTACCTGTTGTAACAATAAATCAAAGAACAGATTTATTAAACTCCGGGTATTATATTATATTTACCCAGAAAAGTGATATCAAAGGTGTCAAGAAATAAACTACAGTACTAGTATCCCTATAATTGTTTGTTTCTAATTTTAAGAACACTTTTGAGGCTAACACCATCATTAAGGCCTGGGAATCTAGTAGCATCCAACTGTAGTTGCCACATCAATTCACGATGTTCCAGGAAGTTCTCCCAGTCTCCTCCTCTGGGGTCAGGGCTGACCCTCTCCAGAATGAAGAATTTAATCACCATGTTACTACATTTTAAGGCATGCCTATAAAAGGCATTACTTTCCTTTTTCTTCTCAATGTCGTATGTGTGCTCATAAATTCTCTTTCTAATAGTCCTGGTTGTCTTTCCTACATAAAATGCGGAACATGTAGTGCACAACCCTAGGTATACTACTCCTAAGGAATTACAGTTAAAGTGTTCCCGTGCCTTCAATGTACGGCCTCTGGATGGAATGTATACATGACCTTCATTCAATAAGTAAGGGCATTGCTTGCATAGCCCACATTTATAGGAACCGTTTTTTCTAAATGTATTAGTGTTGTTATTATTAACACGATTGTGCCTAACCTGCTCAAAAATGTCTTTTAAATTCTTGTCACGTTTTCTAATAAATTGAATTTTCTCAGGAAGCCAAGAGGTAATATCATTTTGTGCCATAAGTATTGGCCAAAACATATTCATTGTGTGCTCAATACATTCTGCATCCTCAGAGTAAGTATAGACAAAACCTCTAGAAACCTCCTCATGTGTCTGTCTGTTAATGCTAGGTAATGGGAATCCATGGCCCAACAAAGGAGGATAATGTGAGTCTCTTTTTGTTTTGATCTCGTCCACACATGATTTAATCAGCCAGTCCGGGTACCCCCTTTCCTCAAATAAAGTAGATAGATGCTGAATTTCATTCAAAAATAGATTTGAAGTGCTGCACATCCTCGAGGTTCGGATCATCTGCCCTCTGACTATTCCCCTTTTGGTGTAATGTGGATGGAAACTGTCGAAATGCAGGAATGCATTCGAAAAAGTTTCTTTTCTGAAGATCTGAGATGTGAAAGTGTTGTTACTCACATCTTTCACCAAAGTTACATCAAGGTAATTCAGAGAGTGCTCACTGAGCTTGTACGTAAAAGTTAAGAAATTTGTGGAAGAGTTTAGGTAGTTAAAGAACTCCAGGAAACTGTCCTTAGAACCTTGCCATAATAAACAAACGTCATCAAGGTAACGTTTGTAAAAAATGATGTTCTCCTTCCAAAATGATGTGTGGATGAATTTGGACTCCCATCTGTGCAGTACGATATTCGCGTAGGAGGAGGCACATGGAGCACCCACATAGACACATGAGGAGGTTTCTAGAGGTTTTGTCTATACTTACTCTGAGGATGCAGAATGTATTGAGCACACAATGAATATGTTTTGGCCAATACTTATGGCACAAAATGATATTACCTCTTGGCTTCCTGAGAAAATTCAATTTATTAGAAAACGTGACAAGAATTTAAAAGACATTTTTGAGCAGGTTAGGCACAATCGTGTTAATAATAACAACACTAATACATTTAGAAAAAACGGTTCCTATAAATGTGGGCTATGCAAGCAATGCCCTTACTTATTGAATGAAGGTCATGTATACATTCCATCCAGAGGCCGTACATTGAAGGCACGGGAACACTTTAACTGTAATTCCTTAGGAGTAGTATACCTAGGGTTGTGCACTACATGTTCCGCATTTTATGTAGGAAAGACAACCAGGACTATTAGAAAGAGAATTTATGAGCACATACGACATTGAGAAGAAAAGGAAAGTAATGCCTTTTATAGGCATGCCTTAAAATGTAGTAACATGGTGATTAAATTCTTCATTCTGGAGAGGGTCAGCCCTGACCCCAGAGGAGGAGACTGGGAGAACTTCCTGGAACATCGTGAATTGATGTGGCAACTACAGTTGGATGCTACTAGATTCCCAGGCCTTAATGATGGTGTTAGCCTCAAAAGTGTTCTTAAAATTAGAAACAAACAATTATAGGGATACTAGTACTGTAGTTTATTTCTTGACACCTTTGATATCACTTTTCTGGGTAAATATAATATAATACCCGGAGTTTAATAAATCTGTTCTTTGATTTATTGTTACAACAGGTAGTTACTTTTTCTTATGATTTTTTCAATATGCACCAAGAAAGACTAACTTTGTATTGTATTATATAATTGGAATCCACTAGGTGGGCTATTGATTTTTACATAATTTCTACATTTTTATATATTTATGGTAATACAATGTCCTAGTGACAAGTTATTTAGACTGTTTTATATTATGTGGGTCAGTATTTGTAACATGAAAGCATAAATTAAGAATTGCATAACTTTATGAAAAAGTTCAGTTATATTGATATGTAATTAAAATATATATTTATATTTATTATTTATGGCTTTGTAGCCAAATATAATCTACACAGATCATGTGAATGCTTGCATCTTATATATACATATATATTTTTCTATATTTTTAATTTATGATGTATAGTTTTTAAAACAATTTTAAATGTTTCTTTTATGGTTAAACAATACTTGAAATGGCTTAATTAATTAATTGACTGGCCTATCCCATGATATAAATAAAGGGGATGGCCATATCACATTTGTAACTTGATAAAGCCTGGGATACACCAGGCGAAAGCGCTCGTTTTTACTTGTTGTGGTCTATCAAATTAAAGCAATTTTGGCTTTCTCACTTTGGTTTCTTTGCTGTTTTGGTCTCGAAATTGAGGATTACTACTTTGTACATCAAGATTTACGGACTTTGAACCTATTTCTCATGTCCGACACTAAATTTTGAGTGGCTGGTGACTTTGTCTACAGTTTCCTGTTCTTCTCGTGTATTTGCATACTTTTTCCAAGCATTACCACCTTCCTCTTTATTCTAAGCCCAGGGCTGGATTTGCCTCTGCTATTTTACAGGGCATTTTAGCAGCCCCTAATGCTTTATGATTTTGCCATCCTCCCTTTTCCTCTGCTTTGGGATTCTACCCATAAGTAAGGACTGCAGCAATGTGAGATGAAGAACATAGTACAGTTTTGTACCTACCATAAATGTAGATGTTCGAAGATCCACATTGCTGCAGTCCAATTTACCCTCCCTCCTTCCCCTCTGTAGTTTGGCATGGTAATATGGTTTGGGTGATGGTTGTTGTTGGGCATGTTTTTGGGAGGTATCCTGTTTTTGGGCTGTGGCCTTTCTTGTTAGGGCCTTCTGACATCTGGGGCAAGAAAAGACTGAGGATATGACGTCTGTCATGCGCTTTTATACCCTGACGCTCTGATGTCAGTTCTGAGCGCCCATGACCGACGTCACCCTAATACTTTGGTATTCGGGCCGACTGAGGACAGCGGACTACCCATAAGTAAGGACTGCAGCAATATGGATCTTCGAACATCTACATTTATGGTAGGTACAAAACTGTACTTTTTAGACAAGCTCATTGTACTTGTGACTTCCTTCATGGATACTGTCAAAGCCGGCGTGTCTGGCGGAATTCTTTTCCCTATTTCTTGACTTATCAAAAGCTTTTGATGCAGTCTCACCCCCTTCTAAATCAACTCTTAAAAATTGGTCCGCCCTTAATTGGTTTTCAGGTTACCTATTGGACAAGACAACAGGCAATCACATAGCAGAACTTTGTATAACATCCTCACACTCTCACTTCACATCTCTGGTAGTATTTCCCAAAGCTCTATATTGGGTCCTCTCCTTTTTATCATCTTTATAATCTTAAGTCTTCATCTAGTCAGTGCTCTCTTACAATACGCAGATGATCTTATCTGTTCCACTAATACCATGTCTCAATCACTCATCGGGTGTTTACCTTCATTTGAGACCTGGCTCAGTAGCAGTCATCTGATACTTAATTTACACATAACCTATGGTACTCCTTTTAACCCCTAAGAAAAAAACTTTTCTATAGAGAGCCTACTTCACCATACAATCTCAAAATAACACAATAGATCTGATATTGTTGATCCTTGTTCATTCCTTGTGCATGGGTATCTGTTCCGAGCTCGGAACTGAGCCGGCCATTTTCCAAGCTCGCGTTCGCTTCAAACTCTACAGCTAAACACTTTCCCACAATTCCTCTCCCTGTTACTTCAGATTTCATTTGCCACGTTGCCTTTCGGTTGTGTCAAGCTACTTCTCTTGAGCCAAGTATAGTCAGTTGTTGTTTAATAGCTTTATAGACTACTTTTCTGTCAGAAAAGTTCATATTTTTTTATCTCTTACCCTATCGCATTTAGCTCTTATAATTTCTTAAGGTTTTTCTGCCCTTTCTTTACCACTTTTTACCACTTTACCACGAGGTATTCTCTCTACCTTCGTTGGTAATCCTTTCACCCTTCTCTCTCCTACCTTCGTGTACTCTTGTACCATTGTTGGTAACTTTTTGAATGGTTGATTTTACTGTCATGGCAGATTAAATAAAAAAAAAAAAAAAGGTAGTCCGGGATTTAAGCGGTGTTCTTATTGTGGAAACTGGAAGATGCACACACTTTGTTTGTTTGGGATTTTCCTATTTGTCTGATCCTCCCTGTACTGTTTCTGATAACTTTTCTAATGGAACCTTTTTGGAAAGGAAAAAACAGGTGATACTGAAGGGACTTCTAAAATTTCCCTTTTCAGAGGCTTTTTCTCGGTCTGAGGCCTCAACCTCTCCTAGAGCCCATAAGAAAACCTTGGATGTTTCTGCTAAGGCTAAATCTTTGCCTTCGTCCCCGGCTGGGGACTCCCGCCAACCAAATCCAAAAAGGCTAAAGTTCCGGCTCCGGAGCTTTCTCAGTCAGCCCCAGTGCTTTTGGTACCTAGACTTTCAGCACAGTGGCCTTCGCCTCCATTAGTAATTTCTGCTCCATCTTTTCCTGCAGCCTTCTATATATCAGCACCGAGGGGCTCCTCTATTCAGACCATTACTACTGTATCGGCACAGATAGTTCAGTTGGCGCAAACCTTGACCGCGTCTGCTCTGAGATCTTCCTCTGAACAGATGCCTTTATTATTGACTCCAGTTTTGGCACCGATGCCTGTGTTGGTGCAGACAATAACCTCTGCAACAATGACTTCAGTGCGGACAACAGTAGTAAAGTCTTTCTCTGCACTGTTGTCCGCTGTGTGGTCAGATGAGATGGGCACACAGTCTGCCTCTTTTGTAGACTGGCCTGTTTCTCCCTCAGTCTCTGTGAGGTCCACTAGAAGTCTTTCCGAACGTGTTGCATCTTGTGGACCAAGCATTCTTGGCCAGAGGTATCCCACACCTCTAACTATCCTTCCTTGGGAGGTGATCACCCATCTCCAAAGACCCCTTATTCTCCTCCATTGCCTTTGAAGTCCATGGATATAGTGCAGTGTTCCCCTTCTGCAGTTCCCTTTATGGATCTCACTAAGGAACTGCAGTTGCCTTTGTGTCGGGAAAGTTTTGCTATGATCCAGGATGTCCGCTGTGATGCACATAGCTTATTGCTCTACAGCCATCCAGGGACTCCTGGTCGGCAGGCTGAGCCACTTAGGCCGAGGGGTGTCCCCTGTCCTAGACATGCACTCCTTCGGGTGGGCCAGCCTTCCAACTGATGGAGAAGGCTTTCGCTGCTGCTGGCGATACCGGACTGTCTATACTTCTGCCGTCCTCTGGTACACTGGTTTCACAAGTCTCATCTAGTGGACACTGGGTGCAAGTGCTGCAGGACATATTCCTTCAGGAATCCCCCTTTCCGTTGTTTTCCCCAGCTTCTCCCGCTGAGGAGGCCCACCGGAAATGTTTGTGTAAGAGGAAGCACATGGACTCCACAGAGGAGTCCCTCACTGAATAGACCGATTTTGTTGAGTGGGAAGGATCCCCTTGGTCACCCTCTGAGGTATCCTTTGGCGATATCCTCAAAATCCTGAAACAGAGAGGTGACTGGCAGTCCTTTAATCCGACCCCTGAGGAATCTGTGTTCCTGCAGGCCTTTCGTGCCCTGCCCCTTACCTCCTGGGTTACTCCACCTGCCGATGAACTTGTCAGGTTCATCGTGCTTGGAAGGCTGATACCATCTAAGCTATTCCCTGGAGGCCGGAAAAGATCTTGTGCCCTTCTGCTTCGGATCCCCATAGGTCCAAAGTTCTTCCTGTGGATGCTTTGGTGGTGGTAGCTGCAACAAAAAGGATCTGGCAGAAGAAGAAAGCCAGACTGTCCATCTGCATAAGGGAGTGTCCATCTGCATAAGGGAGTCTCAGGTCATGGACAGTATAGGGAAGCACACCTTTGCTTCAGTGACCTTTGCTATCAGGTTCCTGAATTATATGGCACACTTTACCAGGCCTCAAAGGGATCTGGTTTCTGAGCTCTCTGAAACCTTGGCTGGTACCGTGTCTGAGGTCCGTGACAGTGGTCTCTCAGCTGGCCACCATTGAGTCTATATCTAACTCTTCTATGCGACTGATATCTCGTGCATCAGAGGGAGCAGCGAGTACAGCTGCGGTCTTGAGACGACACACCTGGATGCGTGTTTGCAGCTTCACGTAACCTTTTAAGTCTTCTTTTCTTAATGCCCCCATTGAGCTCTCCTCGTTTGGGCCCAAAGTTAAAAGCACACTGCTCAGATGTGAACAGGACGGTAAGACCTTTTCTGCCTTGGGTGTCTGTTATTCCCCTCAATGTGCTTTCTCCCGAAGCCAAAAGAGTGGGAAGATATGGTTTAAGAAATCTCTGGGTCCTTTGCTTGAAGCACAGGCCAAATTCTCCCCCAGAGGCAGAGGGATAAACTCACAGGGAAGTCTCTCCTTTCAGGGCAGAGGGGGACTGCATAACCAGGGTTCCCTGGATTCTTTCCCTGGTCAGTCCTACCAGCGCTCCTGAAGAGCAGCCCAACTCCTTTCATCTGGAGGTGTTTGGGGGACGTTTCTCCTTGTACCCTTCTGCCTGGCTATTCACCACTGATTTTTGGGTGCAAAGGATCATAACCAGAGGTTATCATATCCCCTTCGATCTTTGTCGCGTCCCTTCAAAAAATATTCCCGACGTTCCACCCAGTCAAATGGAAGAAGCAGCACTAGAGATGGAAAAGCTGTGAAGAAAGAGACATCCAAATAGTCCCTCCAGACCAAATAGGATCCGGATTCTACTCTAGACTATTTTTGGTGCAAAAGAAAACCAGGGACTGGAGACCAATTTTGGATCTCTGTGTATTGAACAAGTTTGTGGGAGTACAAAAATTCCGGATGGTCACAATACAGTCTATCCTCCCACTTTTGGAAAAAGACAGTTGGATGTGCTGTATAAATCTTCAAGATGCGTACTACCACATAAAGGTGGACAGGCCATCAAGATTATTTCTGCGCTTCTGTGCAGGAGCCAGTCACTACCAGTTCAGAGTACTGCCCTTCGGACTCTCTACAGCCCCCAGTGTGTTCACAAAGTGCATGGCAGTTGTCGCAGCTCACTTGCGACTTCAAGGATTCCAGGTGTTTCCATACCTAGACAACTGGCTTATTTCTGCCCCCACCAGACATCTACTAGAAAAAGCCTTGGCATACTTTCTCCTCGCTGCTCAAAGGCTAGGCATAACCATAAACTGGCAGAAATCCAATCTCACCCCATCTCAGTCGACAGAATTCATAGGGGTTATCTTGGAGACACAAAACTGCAGAGCTGCTATCCCAGAGCACAGAATTCTAAGGATAAAGCAACTAATTCCAATCTTTTCAAAGGAAAAATCCATGGCTTACTCTGTTCTACAGCTGTTGGGTTCCATAGCAGCCTCCATCACCATTGTTTCCCTGGCCAGGCTTCACAGGAGGCTTCTACATTGGCTACTGCTCACCCAATAGTATCCTTTTCAGCATCCTCTTTCAGCCATGATTCGAGTAACCCACAGGTGCAAACAGGATTTAAATTGGCAGATGACTCACAATGGTCTCTCCCCTTCTCCACCCAGCAACCCAAGGCCACAGTGACCACGGACGCCTCCCTGATGGGGTGGGAGTGTCTGTCAGGGACACAGTCCAAGGCACTTGGTCCAAACTGGCGGCCCATCTGCATATAAATGTTTTAGAGCTGAGGGCGGTGCTTCTGACATTGCAAGCATGCCATCCCCTGCTGCCGTATGGGACAGTTGTGATTCAATCAGACAACATGGCGGTGGTTTGGTACATCAACAAGCAAGGTGGAACCAAATCTTACCCACTTTGTCGAGAGGCCATGAGGATATGGCAATGGGCCATGGCTACCAACCGTTTTCTTCTAGCAATGCACATTCCTGGGAGTTCGTGTGATAGCAGACAAACTTAGCAGGTGCATTCTTCAACCTCACAAGTGGTCCCTGAATCCCTTGATAGAGGTGGAGATCTATCACTGGGGCCATCCTTGCTGCAACCTGTTTGCATCCCCGACCAACTACAAATGCAGCAGCTACTTTGCCCCGATTCCCCCTCCGGGACAGTCACCCAGGGACTCTCTAGTCCACGATTGGCCCTTTGGTCTTTACGCATTTCCACCCTTTCCCCTCCTTCCCCAGTTTCTGAAGAAAGCCCGTCGGTTGAAGAGCAAGGTGATCCTCATTGCACCATATTGGTCTTGACAGCTTCCCCTTCCTTTGGCCTCTATCTACTAGATCGACCATGGATTCTCCATCCACCCCGGAGATGATCTCACACCCGCAGAACCTGATTCATCCCAGCCTGAACAGCCTGAAGCGAACTGCTCGGATACTCCAATTCCCTTTATTGCCAGGCAGAATGAGCTTTCTTTACCAGTACGTGATATTCTCATTGCTTCTCAAGTCTTCCACTAGAATTACTTATCTGAGCAAGTGGAAAAGATTTACCTGTTGGCTGAAAGATAAACAAGTAGACCCCTTTTTCAGCATCAGTGTCTATTTTAATACTAGACTATATGACCCACCTGTTTCAATCGGGTCTGTCGGCCTCTACCATTAGAGTTCATTTGGCTGCAATTCCTAATTTTCATGAGGGTGTCCAAGATTCCTTTGTCCCATAAATTGTGCAAGGCCTTCATAAAAGGTGTGAATCATCTGATGCCACTTGCCTATTCAAACATGAGATTTATCATTAGTTCTACAAGCTCTGACAATGTCACCTTTCGAACCAGCCTCTTCTTGCGACCTTGTGTTTGTCATGGAAAGCCTTGTTTTTGGTCACTATTACTTCTGCCAGATGTATTTCTGAACTTCAAGCTTTATGTATCAAGATTCCATACTTGATTTTTCATAGAGATAGTGTCTGAGAACTAATCCGTCATTTCTGCCTAAAGCGATCTCTGAAATGTTCATTAATCAAGCCATTGAATTGCCAGTTTTCTTAACCAATCATTCAAACAGAGGAGAGTATTGCCTACATACCCTAGATATACACAGGCAAGTTTGTTTTTACTTAAACAGGACTAAACCCTTTCGTAAATCTGACCAGTTATTTTTGGCTTTTTCTGGACCTAGATTAGGATCTGCTGTTGCTAAGGTCACATTAAGTAGATGGTTGAAGGACTGTGTGACCTTTATCTACACACAACGTAATATCTCGTTGCCTACTACCATGAAAGCTCATTCAACAAGGTCGGTGGCAACTTCTGCTGCCTTCCATGTCAAAGCTTCTTTACATGACATCTGTGCAGCTGCAACTTGGGCTACACGTCATACCTTCATCAATCATTACAAATTGGGTTTGGCCTCTAGGGGAAGAGTATCTTTCAGTTCTATGGTGCTCAGGAATGTCCTTCCATGAGAGCCTCCCAGGAATAGAGGTAGCTGGGGACTCTGTCCCATGCAAAAGGAATGAGCGAGGATCAACAATATCAGATAAAGAAGTTACGTCTTACCATAACGTTCCATCTGTATTGTTGATCCTCGTTCAGTTATTATGACCCTTCCTTCTTCCCCCTCCTGTGGCTTCTAGTGGATCTCTCCATCTGGTTCACTTAGGTTATTTGACCAGAGGTAGCCCCTACCTTCTTTGACTTGTAAACTCAATCTGCGGTAACAGGGAGAGAGGAATTGTGGATAAAAGTTTAGCTCGAGATTTTGAAGCTGACACGAGCTTGGAAAATGGCTGGCTCTGTTCTGAGCTCGGAACAGATGCCCATTCATAATGACTGAATGAGCATCAACAATACAGATGGAACGTTATGGTAAGACATAACTTCTTTTTTAAGTTGCTCTAAATTACTGGGCGTAATAGGTGAACATCTAAAATTTGACCTGCATATACAACATATTAATACACACCAGAAGTTAGGAGTTCTCTTTCGGCACAGACACTAACTCATCTACAAAACAAACCCTTGCTACTACTTATCTACAGTGCCCCATTACTTACTAAGCTACAGTCCTCCCTAAAAACTAAGCTTGAAAAATGCTATAACAAAATCGCCAAGTTTGCTACAAATGCAAAGTATTCTTCCCACCGATGTACAACTCTACATTCCCTCAATTGGCTTGTACACTATCTCATCTACCTACAACTATAAATTTAAGTGATCCTTAATCCTTTAGCCTGCCCTACCCTTAGTGCATTATTAAGCAACTATCTACTCAAAAGACCCCTCTGATCTGAAAATAGATAACTTTTGCTGGTGCAGAAGCCTAATCTAGCTACTGGTCAGCTTCTGTACTCCTGCTTCTGTACTCCTGCACTGTAGCCCAGAGCCTGCTACTCCTTTCCTTCCGTTAATGATCAGAGCTAATCAAATCCTACCATCTTTCAAAACTTCATGAGTACCTCTTTGTCCTGGAACTTCTATTGCACCAAGCCTCACCCCTTAAATCCTGACTCTTTTTTTTTTTGTCTGAATATATTGTATTATCTGCATTTATGCATCATTCTTTAACTTCAATCTGCCAAATTATTCTATGAAAATATCTTGAAATTACCCAAGTGTTTTTGCAGACATTTTGTATAATGTCAGCATTTTTACTTACAGAATGAGACAAATATAATTTGTTACTTGTAACTAATTATAAAAATTAAAGTTTTTAATTTAATTGTTGGATTATGTTTATTGTAGAACTCTTCTCCCTGGGCATTCACTGAAAATAGGCTCGTATTGGCCCAGTGGATTATCCTGCTAAACAAATGCCAGTAAATAAATTAAAACAACTAAATGTAAATAAAATCTCTCTAATGGGTGAAAGTTATGTAGTGTGCTGTTTGCAGTAGTTCTGGCCTTTTAAGAAACTTGGTATTTCTGTACTGCCATCTCTTTCTTGGCTAGGACTGCTGTATTTAGTCTCTGCTAGGTTGGGGGCTTAACTGATGTAAAAAGGTACTGCTTGTGCAGACATTTCTAATGTGTTACGCAGAATTTTGTGTAGGATAGTGTTCTGCTTGGGCAGAGACACCGTCAGAATGTGTAGTGCTTTTGTTTACATGGTGACAGCTTGCTTGTAGATTTCTCTGTCAAGCTAGCTCTTAGGAGAACTGCCAAGACTTTCAATTTTTGTCCATGTGTTCTGCTTATCGCCTGACCAATTTAAAATTAAGGTATACTGACGCAAGTCTACCACTTCTCTTTTATGGGAAATGTACTGCTGTAATTCATGCTTTGACAATTTTCCTGCTGTTTGTCTAGTTTTCTGATTTGACTTGTAAGGGATGCTGATGAGATTTTAACGTGCTTCTTGTGCAGTTACTGGGTCTGTCTAGTGAGTATACCCACAGCAACCACTTGCCTGACACTTATTTCCATCAGACAAATTTCTTTTAAGATGTTTTGAAATTATTCGAGAGCTCTTGCATTTACTGGTATGTGCTGCTTGTGTTGACTCTTTAAAATAAAAAAAAAAAAATGCAAAAAAAAAAAAAAAAAATGCATCTGCCATTTTATTCTCTGTGTAAATTCAGGATTTTGGTGTACTGCTTGTGCAATAGTGATTTGGGGACTTAATTTTAGGGTTAAGCCCAACTGTGCTGCTTGTGTAAGGTTTGGATAACTTGCCTTTTGACAGGGTCCCAGTGATCTTAACCACTTAAGAAGATTCCTGTTTGTTCACAGCAAGGATACTTGCCCTCCTGCCATTAGTCTGGCTTCTGCAGTAACTAGAAAAAAATGACTTTACAGCCCTTTCTGTCTGCACAGGCTAAATGTGTGCTTCACTTGATAGGGGTGCACCTGCAGTGGCCCTTGTACTTCTTGGTGCAAGAAACCTAGACAAGGCCTGACAAAATTGGGGGTCAAAGGCCCAAAAATAGGGACAGATTTTAACTATTGCTCTTAAAAGCTTTGAAAGTTGCTAGTGTAACAGGGTTTGTCTTAATGTACATTTTTCTGAAGTCTGAAGCTCAAATGTATGTCATTATTTAGTGACTTCATTTCTCCCATCATCCCAGTCATTTGTCAGAAAAATAAAAGTTTTCAGGACTGGACCTACAATGAGGCAAAAATCTGTATGGTTGAGGTATGCTGGCCATTTGTTTCTCAGACCATTGCTCAACTTTCCATCTTCATGGTGGCCTGAAGAACTACACCAAAGGAACAGAGGGTCAGTGATGTCTTTTTTTTGGCTTTGTCCAGTGTCTGTGTCTTTATTGGATAACCATCTTTATTGTGACAGAGTTATTAGGGCATCCTATGGGATGTCATGGGGTTCGTGAAGGGCCGATCTTGTCCCCTGAAATTGATTTCTTTGAATCAGTCTCTAGAGCTATGGCTGAGGTTAAGACTGTCCACACAGTGTATCTGGACCTTGCCAAGGCCTTCGACAACATCCCTCACTCTGGAATCATAGATAAACTTACTAAGTTGGGCATAAATCCCTATGTCACTCGATGGGTTGCCAACTGGCTTACTGACAGAACCCAAACTATAAAAGTAGCCTACTCCAAATCCAGCTCCAGACAACTGAGTATCTCAGGGTTCAGACCAGAGACTGCTCTTGTTTGGCATCTACTTCTTTGAAGTACAGGCCAACACTAAGGGACACTGGCTAGCAAAGTTCGCAGATGACTGCAAACTGGGAGCCATTATTGAATCCCCAGTGATGTGGATATTCTACAAAAGGGCCTTACAGAAACAGATGCTTGGTGCCAGAGCCATGGGCTCTAGCTTAATGCCAAGAAATGTATAGTTATCCCCCTTGGGGGAAAAACATAACCATGAATTACCACATAGGTGACAATACACTAAACACCGAAAGTGTGATGAGAGACGTAGGGACACAAGTGGACAGTGGTCTCACCTTCAAAAGCCACATCGCCACAACAGTCAGGCAATCCTATGTGGTACACCTCCTCACTAAGGGCTTTTCATCCAGAAAAAAGGTCCTTGACCTACTGTACTCATCCCTCATTAGACCCATTATAGAGTTCAATGCCCAGTTTGGCATGTACCTCACAAGACCTCTGCAACAGCTGGAAAGGCCGCAGAAATACCTCACTAAAAGAATCGCAGGCCTAAAGCAAATACCCTATGCTGACAGTCTAAAAAAAAAAAAAAAAAAAACTCCAGCTATACTCTGTGGCATATAGTCTACTCATAGGTGATCTCTGCTTAACATACAAGGCCATGTCAGACCCCGAGCTGTTGGACATCTTCCACTTGAAGAAATCCCAATCCTTCAGAGCCACGCGCTCCAGGGTTGTAAACCTTATGACAGTGAACAAAACCTGCTGGAGGAATAGGTTCCTGACCCAGAGACTCCCCCCTACTCTGGAAAAGACTGCCCATACATGTCAAGCAGAGCACCTCCTTGGCCCTCTTCAAAAGGAACCTTGACTATTGGATGGGAGGAAATTCACCCTGGGGATCACGTCCGTCACCCTGCTGGACAGAGGTCCCGGAAAGTAAATATTGTGGGAAGAAATATCCTGGGCATTGTTATGGCTAGGCTTATATAGGTCCTAGGGCTGATAACCTAGTGCCAACCTATGAAGACTCCTTTGGAAAGGGCATAGATACCTCCTCTAGTCTTGTTACAGATTACACCAATGTTTGCTAGATGAGTTTGACTTCCAGACAGGAATTCAAATGTTAGATACTTGAAGCTAATTCTCTTGTGTGGGAAAACCTGATCCAGGATCATTGAGGCAATTTTTCTAATGTGTTGCAAGACTTGCTTTATTCTACACCTCTTCCTCATCCAGTGCCAGCTTTGCTGGAGATGTATATTGGACTGTCTGTTTCAACCCTTAATCACACTCTTCAGTCCCTATAAGGCGATCTCTGCTTAACATACAAGGCCATGCCAATCCCAGCGCTGTTGGACATGCTACACTTAAAGAAGTCCCAATCCCTCAGAGCCTCACGCTCCAGGGATCTAAACCTTATCACAATAAACAAAACCTGCTGGAGGGATAGGTTCCTGACCCAGAGACTCCCCAGACTCTGGAATAGAGTGCCCATACATGTCAAGCAGAGTGCCTCTTTGGCCCTCTTCAAAAGGAACCTTGACGATTGGATGGGAGAAAGGAAATTCACCCCGGGGATCACGTCAGTTGCCCTGCTAGACAGGGGTCCAGGGAAGTAAATAGGGTGGGAAGAAATAGCCAGGGAATTGTTATGGCAAGGCTTATATAGGCCCTAGGGCTGATAGCCTAGTACCAACCTATGAACCTATAAAACAAGTGGTGCGTTTCTATTGCCTTCCAAGCCTTACCCTGTGTATTTAAAGGAGGTTTGGAGACCTTTCTGACATAATTGTGCAGAGGCCATTTATCAACCGTGGTTCTGCTCTGTTTGACTTTGTATACCTGGTTACAGTATCAAATCCTCTAAGTACCATAGAAACAACTATAGATGTCAGGATAGGAACAGTTAGTTTGGAAACTTTTACAATAAAGGGACAGTTTCAGGATGCATGTGTCATTGTGCCCCCCCCCCCCTCACAGTCTTATCTCCTGTCTTTGTTGAAACCTATTCAGTCAACTAGTTATGTTTTAATTTCCTTTTAGCAACTGATTATGATGGATTGACAGGGTTATAGGTGATTTGGGAGGAGAATGGTTTGCACTGGATGCAAAAGCCTTTTTGGGGGGAGTTCCTCCTCACCTTTCAGATATTTTTTTTCCTCTTCCTGCTGTGCTTTTTGTCGTGGGAGTCCTTGAACGAGCATTGCTGAGTGCTTGTGACACCACCTGAGTCTAGGTTTATATCTTCCTACCAGTTTCTCTAGGGAAGTTCCAGTATTTTAGATAAGGACCCTTTTTATAGAATATTAATATATTAATCCTATTGATTGTTGCAAGTACTCTTAGCTATATGGGTTATAGCCTGCTGAGGCTCCAACAGCTGGCCAGTGTCAAGCTTCAGGGAGGGCAACTTTCCAGATCTTTGGGGCAGCTTCCATGTGCCCAAACTGTCCAGCATCTTGTGCTAAAGCAAGTTTAGCTGCAAAGCCCTTCAGAGATTTACTGCTGCAAAAGAATTGCGCTCCTCATGAGTCTTTTCAGTATAGACTGTCTGCTTGTGCTTTTCTTTTCTGGGCACCTTCCATTTTCTTAGTTAGGAGCTTTGTGATTTTAAAGAAATAAATGCACGAGGGTGTAAGTGCTAGTGCTTGCATCTTGTTTTTGGGCGTTTTTCCTCATTTTAAAAGTGGTGTAAAATAACTGAAACCATTCTTTCTGTGGAGGAATTGTTTTGAAGCTGGCATAGCGTTTTTAAAATGCTTTTCTGTCAAAAAGTAACTTGTGGATTACCTTCAATTGCTGCTGCTCTTTCCTGGGAGGACCACCATTTTTGGTGCAACTATGGAGTAGACTAACCAGTTCCATGCCAAGTCCTCCAATAGATAGATTAGGTATAGATAGATATAGAGAGAGAGATTTATAGAGGCAGAGAGCGAGATTTTTTTCCTTGGATCTCTGACTCTGATCTTGGTTTGTTTCCCTGTTTTCCTTTTTCTCAGAGACTTCCTAGAATGTGCCAGTGTTCTTTGTGGGATAACACTGAGGCTTCTCAGTCCCTCTGAAAAGACTAGTTGTTGCAGAAGGATTTTCTAGAACCTGACCCCATTGCTCCTCTTCTGTCTGCTTTAGAGGATGTGTTACTGTCTGCAATTTTACGGATAGGCAGTCAGCTACCCTTAAGAGGCAGATTGTATAAAGTTTCTCCGTCTCATGTTTGTTCATCATTCCCAAACCTGACCCAGCTGCTTTAGCTTTAGTTGATCTCACTACTGTTAATCTCCTACTTTCTGATTAAAGATGGGTGAACTATTGATGGGTATGGGGGAAGTGTATAGATTTGCGACTGATTTTCATCATTTTAAATTCAGACTCCTGTGTATATTCTGACAAACTGTGACAGTGTGAATGTTTTAAATGCAGTTCATTCTTGAGGAAAAACCTGCTTTAAAAAAAAACTCTCCTATTACACAGGTCACTTATTCATAGTTTACAGTGTGCATATATGGCCTAGTACTGCCAGGGCTATTGCCACTGGTACTATTTTGAGGAGGTTTGCTTGGTTGCATTCTCAAACTCCAGGATGTTAAATGAGACTTTAAATTCTCCCTTGAAAAATGATTTGGTGTTTCTTATCACCTCTGCATGAGAGTGGCCAAAGTGTCATGAAAGGAGCAAGCTGATAAAGGTAGTGTAAGATTTTTTTCAGCTGCCCTTTTCTAAGCTTTCCAAGGATTTTCTATCCTTTTCTCCAATTTTGGCAAAAAAACAATAAATGGTCTTAACAAATTCGATTTAAACAGACATTTAAGAAACTACAAGAGGGTTCCAAAAGGGCATTCCGACAAGTCTTCCTGTTCAGTAGACCTTGTGCACCCCTCCTACCCCAGCACCTTTTATTATTTATTATTTTATTTTACATTTGTTGACTGGGCTAGTCTAACTGGATACATATCCATTTTCAGTAGAGGCCGGGGATATAAACTCTGTGCAAAACAAGAAAATAACAAAAATATTTATATTTACAATAATGTTGCAGGTTAACACAGAATTATCAAATAGGTCTGAATACCTCACATTGCAAAATGCAGGTACAATACAAATGCAGGTACAATACAAATTTATTCAGAAGTCTGATTCTCCTTTTTTCTATTTGGCAATGGATTTTCAGACAAATGGGTTCTGAAAATCATTCAAGGTTAGAGATGCGAGTGGAAGAAAATTCCTCCTTTCCAGGGGGGGGGGGGGGGTCAGTCCTCCAGATCAGACTCTTTCCACTGGATCATAATGTGCTGTTCCAAAGAGTGATAGAACCAGTTATTCCTCACCATCGCCAAGTGGTTAAGGGTTTTTATTAAAGTATGTTCTAATGCCAAAGAAAGAAAAGTTTGGAGACTAGTTCTGGATATTTCTTTCCTAAACCTGTTGGTGATGGTGCCCATATTTAAAATGTGTTTTCACAACCTGTTACCTCCTTTTTTCTAGTTTCCTACTAAAACTAGATTTAAAAGATGCTTATTGCATCCCTATTCATCCAGACTTCAGAAGTTTCTTAAGGTTTTCCTTGTCTGGATCACATTATCAGGTCTCCCTTACCCTTTGGAATAGCCACTGCACCAAGGGTGTTGGTGTCGAGCTTGGTTTTCCTTGTCTGGATCACATTATCAGGTCTCTCCCTTACCCTTTGGAATAGCCACTGCACCAAGGGTGTTGGTGTCGAGCTTCGTTATAGCTGTAGGGTATCCACATTCATTTGAAAGACTATACAAAGATAAGAAAGTCAAACTGTCAGGAATCTTTCTTGGGTGAGAGCTCTCTTGCTCAGTCTGGAATTCCAGGAGAACATTCAAGTCTTGACTTCACATACTGTGTACCTAGGATGTCAACTAGACACCTTGGTTCAAAGAGCTTGTATTACAAAGGGAAACTACATCTTTATCTAATCTGTTTCAGAGGTTTTCCACTCAAACTTCTGTAACTGTGAGGAAATGACTCCGGAGGTTTTTGGGTCTCATGGCATCTGTGATTTTCATGAAACTCCTGGCAAAACTCCACATTACAAAGATAGTGGTATCTGACTTCTTTTTGGTCTCAGCATTAGCGCACTTTCTTTTCAAATCCCCAGTGCTGAGGTTGTCTGAGAATTTATTTGGTGGAGACTATGGATATCCTTAAATCCAGGTTCCCCTTTCTCCATACCTGCTCCAAAGCAAGTCCGTTAACACAGATCCTTTGTATTTTGCTTGGGGAGCAGTTTTGGGAGGGATTTAAGTGCTAGAGGTGTGGGACACCAATGACAGATGTAAGCGCACAAATATCAAGGAGATGCTTGCCCTGATTAGGGCTTTGAACTCTCAACTATCTTTGGTCCATGGGACTTCTCTGTGGTTACAGACAATACCACAGTTGTATGTCAACAAGCAAGAGGAAACCAGGTTGTACTGTACTGTGAAGCTGTATTCTAACCTAACATGTCTAGTCTGCAATGAGCCTAACTATTTCAGGGGGTTTGCCAGGATTTGATTTGATCATGGGATTTAAAGTATACCTCTCTGCCTCTTCTCTGAACATTTAACTGGCAAGATTTTATTCCTGGACTCCATGCCAGAAGGCCTTTAAGATGGATACCTTTTCCTTGGACGGTAATGTTCCTTTATGCTTTTCTATTAATATCTGGGTTACTTCTGAAGATTCAGAAGGAATCGCCCCAAAATCATTTCAACTCCCTTTTGGCCTAGGCAGCTATGGTTCTTTCAGTTTTTAAATAGCCAGCGGTAATTACCATAAGCTTCATCACAGACTGGCTCTAATCTCACAAGATAATCAACTACAACTCGACTGTCTTATAAGTTCTAGTAAACAAATGTCTGAAAGGAATTGAGTATGTGCAGCAGGTACTAATCGAGGTAAAGCCTGCTTAATAGTAAGTCCTATATTAACAAATGGAACGGGTTTTCTAGTTGTGGTGCCAGCAAAACCAGCACCCATTCAGGGCTAGTTTGTTCTCTGGTTCTGCGATATTTGTGTGAGTTACTGTCTTACTGCCTTTCTTCCCCTTATCAAGGTTCATTTATCAGCCACTTCAGCATGTATGCCCATGGAATTTCATCTTTTAATGTAGTCTCGTGTCAGAATGTTCCTAAGAGGTTTTGCCTAAGAGGCCTCCAAAAAATCTGGTGGCCCCTCCTTGGGATCATAATTTTGTTAGAGAAACTTAACACTTGCTCCATTTGAACCAGTTAATGTGTCTGACTTGAGATCCTTCACCTGGAACACCTTTTTACTGATAGTTCTAAGGGAGAAAGGATACTTCAAACCTTGGATGTCCTCCACCTGTGTTGAAACTGAGCATTTCCACGCTGTTGTCTAAGGCTGTTTGTACTCGTCATGTAACTAGTCCAGGCAGGGTTGAGGTCCATTCCACCAGGGCCTTGGCTTCATGTATGGCTTTTTTAATGATTGGATTCTAGAAGCTATCACTTGGACCTCTGTACATACATTTACAATATATTATAAACTTGAATCCTCCTCTAGGTCCAGATCAATTCTCCCAGGGCCTCTTCTACCTTCCAAATGTAGTCATCTAAGGTAATCTACTCGTATAGCTAAGGCTACTGCAGCATTGATCAATATGATGAACGTAATACAGTTGCACAAGTAAAATTTACCATATTAGTAGATGTTTGATCATTGCTGTAGTAGCCCCTCCCTCCCTCCACCCACTTGTTTTTTATGACCGGGTGTAGACATTTATTCTCTTTCCAGCATTGTCCTTTTTTAAGGGTTCAGCGCCTCTGGTTGCAGGAAAGATCTATAGGACTTTGATTCCAAATTGTCTTTTGGTAAGCTCCGCTCAAGCTGCCTGACAGTCTGGGTTGGTGGAAGGTATCCTGTAGCTTTGGAAGGTGGTCTGCTGTAGCATTCTTGGCAGGATATAACCCATATACCCAAGGCTATTGCAGCAGTGATCATTCAGATGTTTACTGTTTTATGATTAGTTTTACTTGTACAACTGTACTTTTTATTTCCCTAGGACAATATGGTACCTAATAAGATCTGTGAACTTCTTCTTTGTCTGGGTCTCACAACTAGTCTATTTTAAATATTTATCTTTGGGTTGATGTAGTGAAACTGCACTGGTGAGGACCTCTAATTATAGGTAGGGCATACCTCCCCTTCTTTTCTCAATCTGTTTAAGACCTCTTTGTTTCTTTGGAAGATGGTTTCTATGATGGTAAGGTGGGAGGCCTGTGCATTTTTCCGATGCACCAGAGCACGCTTTTTTTAATGTACATCACCACAGTGATTTATTTGCCTCTGATCCCCCATACTACTAATTTTCCTTTATTGTATGAGGAAATGCAGATGCTTCCATTGCCCTAATCATAAAATTCCAGTTTATTCTGAACGCTTTCTCTGCCTCAAGACCCACCCATAACCATGGCTTTTTCTTGCATCCTGCATTCCTCAGGATCTTAAATTGTCAAATGTTTATCTCTTCATGAAACCACATTGGTCCATATATCTATCAATGTTTGCATTACCCTTGCCATTCTTTTAACCATTACAGGCACGTTTTTATAATCCTGGTTTAAAATTGAAATGGGCTAACATGACGCTGGATCACATGGATCTTTACAGTCTTTGGGTATTACAGCCACCATAGCTCCCCCCCCCAAGATTTTGGTGCCTCCCCTCTCTCTAAATTACTGTTATGAAAAACATTCCGAATCTATATATCACTTTCTTCCCTCCTAGCTTTCAAACATCCCACAGAATGCTATCTACTGCTGGAGACTTTCTTGCAGATTGGTTATACGTCACCATTTTGGGTCTAATACTTCAGCAAAAATTCAGTTCAGCAAACAGCATTTTCTGTTCACTTGCATCAAACATGCTGATTTGTTAAAACTCTTCATACTGAAACCAATATCTCTGGTTGTTTTTTTTGTCACAATCTCCCTACGTTTGGCAGTAATCTTTTCTACTTTCTGTTGCATAAGCTGTTGTGTTTTTTGTGCTCTTGAGTTATCAAAAAAAAAAAATTAAAAAAAAAACAGTTGCTTAGCAGCAGTCCAGAACTCTTGCATATTATCCAAGGTACTCCCTCATTTTCTCATTCATTAGCTGTAACTTCTGGAGTACATTCTGTCTTCCCTAATTAATAACTAATTTATTGAACTCCTCTCTTTTAAAAGCTGGTGTCATCTTTACTTCATTACCTTGCACTTTTATATTAGCAATTATTGGCACATGATCTGAAATATTTAGCGAAGTTGTTCAATCTCGCCGTTTGTTCTTTACACGTGGGTTCGGAGCTGATCAATCGGCTCAGTCAGCCACTTTCCAGTCTCAAGACCTTTTGAGTTAGCTCGTGGTACAGTCCCTTGGTGTGTTTTTTTTATTGCTGGTTTAGCAAACTAGATCTGGGGTTGGTAGGAGAGCATCATGGGATAGGGACCGTGCCTTGAGCTAACTCAAAGATCTTGAGCTTGGAAAGCGGCTGACTCTGAGCCGATGGATCAGCTCCGAACCCACTTGTAAAGAACAAAGGTGAGATGAACAACTCTCATGGAACATTATGGTAAGAACAAGACTTCTTTTTTTCAAAGTTCTCAATTTAAATGCACATCTGTTCATCCACATCCTTTTCCCATTTTTCCACATGGTCAGTGTCAATTTAACAGTAGCAATCTAGAACCAGTTTACATCACCAGGTGGATAGCCCTGCCGTGGAATTAAATGCACATGTTCCTTTGAAATATAATTTGTCTAACCTGTCCCAGTTACTGCACATTGAGGAATAATCTGTAAATCTGAGTTCCTACTACTGAATTCATATTTTTATACCAAATACTTTCATTATTTTCTTTTTCAGGTATCTACCCATTTTTGTTTGTTTCCTGTCTAGGACCCCCATCCTCATTGTAGTAAATCAGATTCCAGTCCCAAACTGTAATATTCCCTGCTGAAAACTGTTTCCCAAAACTTTTTAAAGCCCTCTAGTAGGAGTCTTAGGGTTACACTGGCACACATTTATATTCCACCTTTTTCTTTGCCAGTAGCCCCATACCACAAATCTGCCACCCCCCCCCCCTTATTCTATCGCTACTGGAGCTCCTCCAGCAATTAAAAGTACCTCTTTACTTTTGTCCCTGATATTTAGCAGAATATTCATCCTGAAATTCTTTATCAAATTCAAATGCTGAGTTCTTTCCAATTGTCTTCTGTAGCATTGCCGTTTGCACTCTCCATTTCTTAAAATAACTCTGTGCTCTTTCCTTTTTGTGTATCTGTGAGACCATCCATGTTCCAAGATATGTAAAGTGATACCATTATGCTAAGATGTCATTATTTCCTACTTGTATATGGCACCTTTTTTAAATGTCTAGTTCCAGCTTTTGTGATGCTTTTACCCATTAATGTTTGACAGGTTAATCCTTGTTTCTTAACATTGGGACTTGTCTCATTTTAAAAGACTTGCTATTTAATAAAAGCCCTTAAACAAAAAAAAAAAAAAAACACCTCTGTAACCTGTTAAATAAATACAAGCATACATAACTGTGTACATATTCAAATAATGGAAGTTCCTTCCTAATAAGAGCATTTGTGCCAAAAAGACAGTCAACACAGGCCCTAGTTAACCTGAAGCTGAGGTTTTCCATGCCAGGTTGCATGTTATTGTCTACTAATTTATTTTTATATTTTTCTCCTCCTTTGATGGGAAAAAAACTTGCATGGTTTTGCTTTCAGAAATCATTCACATTTAGCTGTGAAGAAAACCAGTGTTTTGTCTTTGTATTGTCCTGTTATCTTGTCTCCATGGAAATGTAAGAAAAAAATGTAATCCTTTGTAGCCTGGAAGATGAGCTGAAACATTTTTCCCCCAAAGAGTAACCTTCATAATTATGTTCAGTGTTCTATTTGTTTTCATTTAAAATTTATTAGATTAAGCCTAAGGTCTTAATCTAGGCATTCACCTATGCAAAAATAAGAGAAAACATGTTGGCTGTACGTATGTTATGATTTATGAACTTTTATACCACATCTTCCACCTCGACAACCCATGATTAAGCCTATTAACTTAAACATGATTTTGTCTAGCTTTTCTTTTTGCATTGCAATGTCTGTATTTCTTAATACCAGAAAAGATAACATAAAAGAAGAGGAGGCAGAAAATAAGCATCTGTTTAAAGTTTACATACAAGAACAATTAAACTTTTCATAATACAAAGTACATATTTAAGTTTCATAGAAATACTGTTAAGAACAGAAATGTTTTTATTAAACTATCTGATGTCAATTTTCATTCTTTCATCAACATGTGGGTTTGGATCCAATCCTTGGATCAGATAGTGTTTCACAGCTTGTGGAATACTACAAGCTGTTGCTTCTCTTACCCACAATGCAGCAGTCCCAGTCATTCCCTAGAACACATTTGCTGCAATTGTGAACAGATGTGTTCTCGACAGCTCTCTAATCTGTTTGATGGGAAAAAATTATTTCATTTTGTCTTTCTGACTTAACTTTCCATCCCTTTACCTTTTTTATTCCATTGTGCTTACTACTGGTAGTTCCTTAATTACCATTGCTGGTAACTGTTCTGTTTTTCTCCTTACTGCTTGTCTGTATTCTGCTTTCCCTTTTCTCTCCAATAGTTTTGGTGCTTTTCCTCCTTAAGGGTAATTTTTAATTATCGTAGTTTTAAGTATTTTCTCCTCTCAACCATTCCAAGACTCTCTTCCTGAACTATTGCAATTCAGATGGACAGTATGTTTGTAGTAGAGTACATCAGCAAGCAAGGGGGAAACCAGATCTTACCCCTTGAGTCTAAGCTTCGAGTGTGTGGCAATGGGCTCTCTTCAGACTGATTTCTGATGGCAACGCATATACCAGGAAAATCCAAGATGATGGCAGACAAGTTCAGCAGGTCCATATTACCTCACAAGTGGTCCCTCCACACACACACACACACACACACACACACACACACACACACACACACACGTGGCAGAAATGATATTTTGCCAGTGGGGCCAGCCATGCTGCAATCTACTTGCATCTCTGCTATACAACAAATGCAGCATGTTCTTTGTCTTAATCCCTCTGCTGGGGGAGTCACTTAAAAAAGCTCTCCATGATAGGCCCCCCAGGTGGTCTCTGTGCTTATCCCCTAACCCTCTTCATCCCCAGATTCCTACAGAAAGCTTCTCAATTGAAGAGCAGAGTCATCCTCATTCCCATTATTGCCCTCTACAGATTTAGTTTCCCTTCCTTTGGCTTCTTCAAGTTTACCCACCTTGGGTTCTGGATCCATCTCCAGGGTTCCTGTTTCACCTGACAGACATGACTTACCTGGACATCTTGACATAAAGCTGACCACATGGTTTCTCCAATTCTGTTGATGGCCAGACAGCCAATGCTGTCTTTTCCAGTGTGCCACATTCTTTCATCTTCCCACAAACCTTCCACTAAGAAGATTTACAAGAGAAAATGAAAAATTTGTCCATTGGGAACAAGTCATGGGCCCTTTTTTCAATAGCAGTATACAAGATTCTTGAATTCCTGGCTTCTACCTTTAATGAAGGGGCTAGTCCCTCTACTGTCAAGGTTAATTTGGCTGCTATTTTCAATTCTCATATCAGAGTTGCTAATTCTACTTTTGATTTTGTCTTTGTAAAGCCTTTATAAAAAGCGCCTTTCTACTCAAACCACCTTTCAAGGACCCTACTTCACCTTGGGATCTGAATTTAATATTCCAAGCCCTAACCTGGAGTCCATTTGAGCCAGCTGCAAAATGTGAATTGCAATATCTGACTTGGAAAACTATTTCTCACAGCAAGTAGAATTTCAGAACTATAGGGTTCATCTTTAGGCCACCCTATTTAGTTTTTCATAAAGATAGAGCCCTTAAGAAACGGTCCTTCCTAAAGTGATGTTATCTAATATTAAACTATTAACCTTCCTGTATTCTTTCCAACTTTTTCAAACAAAGGTAAATACATTTTGCACTTAATAAATGTTCTGCACTTAAATGTTCAGATGGTTAATTTTTTTATCTTCACAGATAGGAGAAATTTAGACATAAAATTTGTATCCTTTTCAGAAACTAGATTGGGTCAGCCAGTTTCAAAAGTAACTTTATCAAAATGGGTGACAGCATTTCTTTTGTTTATAAAATGTTTGGTCTGGCTTTGCCAAAACTTCTAAGAGCCCATTTAATCAGGTCCATGGCAACTTCATCAGCCTTTTTATCCAGAGCTTCCATGGACTACATTTGTACGACTGCCACTTGGGGCAATCCTCTTACCTTTATTAATAATTACAAATTGGATCTGGTCTTGAGGGGAAGACAAGCCATCAGTTCTACAGGACTCTAATATCCTTCCTTTGAGTTTACCTGGAATTCTGGTATCTGGGGACTCTGTCCCCTCCATATGTTGAGGAATGAATGAAAAATGACATCAGATCAAGAAGTTATGTACTCGCCATAATTCATCTGTCAACTTTCATTCTTCCTCAACTCTTTCCAGCCCCTTACCCCTTTTTCTCATGGGGACTTCTGGAAGAATGGGAGGACATTTGAGGAACCAAAGTTCCTTCTGTTTGAGCTCCAGATAGTGACTTTCCATCTTAAAGCTGTAAATTTATTCTGTCATACGATAAGCTGCAAACCAAATCTTGGGGAATGATGGGGACTGCTGCATTGTGGTAAGGGAGGAGCTAGAGAGCTAGAGTATCCAGGGACTGTGAAACAGCGGCTGAGTCTGATCTGAGCCCATATGTTGTGATGGAATGAAAATGGACAACACAGATGGAACATTAGTGAGTATACAACATCTTTTTTTACTATTTCCTTTGGTTAGATTCCTTCCAAGCGTAAATGATGTGAAGCAAGTCAAGTGCTTTTGACTTTGTTCAACTTGTGGGAAACAAAGTCCACTCTTTCCACTTGTTCTTGCGCATCCATATTTTACAAATATGACTGTTTTGCAGTCTCACATTTTATTTCCTAATTTCTATGTTGCTGTGTGTCTTCTGTTAATCTCCATCTCCCAAATCCAGATTTGCGTGTGCTGTCCCTCTTCTGGGCCAATCATCAAGGAGCCTCAGGCCTCACCACTGACACTGGTGAGGGACGTTCACTTGGAACAAAAGTAGATGCATACAATATTTCTAGATGCAGCTCTCTGCACAGAGCACAATTTCTCTTAAGAGCACACAGGGAACACACTCAAGTCTTGGGACTGAGTTTCCCTGTCTCTCACCAGGCCCCAAACAAAACTCCCCAATGACACTGCTGTAGAGTTGAGTCCTTAGTGTTCCAAGCCATGTCCTTCACTCTCTCTGTGAAACCAGTGTTCTGTGTCCCTGTACTGAGAAGCTGACTCGCACACTTTGAGATTTGATTTTTACAGACACACCCACCTGGGAAAGACTGGCACAGATTTACTAGCTCTGCTCCTTTGTCCCAGAATATAAGGTAGAGTTACTGCCACCAGCCAGCTACTTTAAGGCTCTTAAAAAGGTATCCAATGATACTGAGTAAAATTAATACTAATACAAATGGTAGTGTTTGACCAATGCAGCAAGGCTTTCAGGAGTGGCAGTGTCACCAAATACAAGTACTCTAAAAGACTAGCCACAATGAAAAGTTTAAATAAATATATTTAATAAAAGAACATGAAAATACTAAATATCTAGTTACAGTAAACACCAGTTTGTCACAGGAAATCCTTAAAATAGATGGATAGATTCACCAAGATAAAGAAAAACAGTGCTCAACTAATCTCACTAATTTTACTGGCTGATCTAAAGAATTACTGTTCCCTGATTACTTACTAGAGCAAGGCAAGATGGAGAGTGAGTGGTCTTGTTCAGGTTTCAGAAACAGACTGCCCTGAGACTTCTGTCTCGTCTAGTATTAAAGCATCATTTCAGTGCTGGGTTATAGAATGACATCACACACTTGGCCATCCGACTGTGGTTCCCACACTACTCCCTTTACTAGAAACTAGCACATGTGTTGTACACACACAAGTGCTTTGCTGAGACTTGTTATAGCATGTGGAAGCTGTAAAACCATTTCAAAACTTCCACCCTTCCAGGGTCACAATTAGTTCACCCTTAAGGACAATACACTAGGATTCCTAGTCATAGTTTTCAGATGTTTCATATATGGATGCAGTGAGATATGCAAGATGCTGGTTTAGGCCATAAAGATTGTAATTTAATTTCAGGCTATTTTTCAAAGTTAGCTGGACTGAGTAACTTCTTCTCTTCCCAGTATTCTTTGTTATAGTATAGTCATTTCCCAGTATTCTTTGTTATAGTATAGTCATTTCAACAGTTAAAAACATAGTCTGACATAAGGTGTATTTCTTTTCCATCAGCAGGACCCACTGTTGGTACATTTTTAACACAAGCAGCTTTACAAATAAAATTTCAACATAAGCATGTGGACAAATCAGTTTGATTATACAAATGAGAATTCTTTGCAAAATTCCAGCTGGCTATGCTGGCATATGTTACACGTCCACTGCCGTACTTCTCCTCCTGGCATACCTTGCAGTACTTTGCATCACATCTCTCCCCCCTTCAGAGAGTCTAGCTAGTTTTTGAAGTGACACTTGAGAAACATGGCTTGAGGGACCTGAGCCTGAATGGGAACACAGTAAATTCATACCCTGTCTTGAGAGCCCATCTGCATTGCTGACCTCACTACAGTGCTGTCATATATGCCTGCAACCCTAGTTTTCACCTTAATTTAGCTGGCTGGCTCTATGTAGCCGTAGATCCCCCTTGGGCACCTCCTGCCACCTACTGCAGATACTCTCCACAAGGGCCTTCCTAGCATGGTAAGGATCATCATGTTAACATAATACAATTTGTGCCCCTGCCTAGCAGGTTTACCATGTAGTTACCCCAAGCTGCCTGCATCTTGTTCTGTCCGATAGGAATGAGCACCATAACCTGCTGTCCCACAGCATTTTGTTGGGCTCAAACATTCCTCTTGTATGGGACCTTCTTCAGCTGTTGGGCCCTTGGGCCAAGCCCACGAGCTCCCTAAGCCTTGTCCTAAGGTTTAGGACATATGCCACAACAGATGTCTCCCTCTCTGTCGGTCTCCCTCCCTCTCTGTCGGTCTCCCTCCCTCTCTGTCGGTCTCCCTCCCTCTCTGTCGGTCTCCCTCCCTCTCTGTCGGTCTCCCTCCCTCTCTGTCGGTCTCCCTCCCTCTCTGTCGGTCTCTCCCTCTCTGTCGGTCTCCCTCTCTGTCGGTCTCCCTCTCTGTCGGTCTCCCTCTCTGTCGGTCTCCCTCTCTGTCGGTCTCCCTCTCTGTCGGTCTCCCTCTCTGTCGGTCTCCCTCTCTGTCGGTCTCCCTCTCTGTCGGTCTCCCTCTCTGTCGGTCTCCCTCTCTGTCGGTCTCTCCCTCTCTGTCGGTCTCCCTCTCCACTCTGTCGGTCTCCCTCTCCACTCTGTCGGTCTCCCTCTCCACTCTGTCGGTCTCCCTCTCCACTCTGTCGGTCTCCCTCTCCACTCTGTCGGTCTCCCTCTCCCTCCCTCGGTCTCCCTCTCCCTCCCTCGGTCTCCCTCTCCCTCCCTCGGTCTCCCTCTCCCTCCCTCGGTCTCCCTCCCTCTCTGTCGGTCTCCCTCCCTCTCTGTCGGTCTCCCTCCCTCTCTGTCGGTCTCCCTCCCTCTCTGTCGGTCTCCCTCCCTCTCTGTCGGTCTGTGGGGGTGGTCTTTAGGTACTGCACCCCACAGCTCTCCTACAGACAAGCCAGCAATCTGACATGAATTTGGCACCTCTGTCAGTCAGTATTTCTCTCTGGGAAACCCACCCTGCTGAAAATCTCTAGCAAAACATTTGCCACCACCTCTGCCTCAACAGAAGATAGAGCCACCACCTCAGGGTATTTAGTAGCATAATCTACTACCACCAGCATATACTTCCTGTGGAACTTGCGGTACTCCAGAGGCCCTGCAGTACCCATAGCTAATCTCTGAAACAGCTTCTCAAGTCCCAGACAAAGGCATCAAGGAATCTTTGACCTTGTCTCTCTTGCTTTGCCTGCTTTTGGATGTTCTCACTGGTCCTGCAGTACCCTGTTACATCCCTTGCAATCCCATTCCAATGAAAGTTCTGCACAATACATCTCTTGGTATGCTTTGTCCATATGTCCTGCAAAAGGAATGTCCTGGATTATGGCTAGAGTGCTGGATGATAGGCTGTAGGCCAGTGATGGTGAACCTTTTGGACTTGGCCTGTCAAAGATCTTGCCACAAAATAATTCAATGCACTTCACACGAGCAAGGAATGCAAAGGCAGTGTCTTTGGTAAGTCAGGTGTTTGGTGATAGCTGGTGTGCCACTCAGTGTTGTGTCACCTTTGACATGCATGTCATAGGTTCACCATCACTGCTCTAGCCATTAACAAGTGCTGTATTACTTCCCCCTCTATCCCTTCCTCAGGAGTCCACTTCCTGTACAAATAACCCTTTTTGTTCCAGTATACAGACTCTTCTTTTCCTTGAGTGTCGGGTGCCTCCCTAACTACTTCCCTGAAGCCTCTTAGTGTGAGGTTCGAGAGATGGACGTCTCAACTCCACCTGTCTGACCCTTCCAGCTTCCCTTCCGCAGAAGTCTGGTATCCTGTGGCAGCGGTGCCTCACTGCCAGCCTGGGTATTACCACTCACCTCTGCTCTTGTAGCTACTCTGTCCAAGGGGATAGCAGTACCTACCAACAGCTGTGGCTCGCCTTCAGGCTTCGTGCTACAAGGGTAGCTCCCTCCTTGAAATGGCCACATAATCAGCCCTGGCTTCAGGTGTGGAATATATCTGGGCCTCCTTCAGGTTAACAGACCCACATGCCTGTCTCAAAGCCTAACTGCATGCACACAGGGTACTTCATTATCAAAATCATTCCCCATCGGTACATCTGCAGGGATGTTCTCAAATGCCCCTGCTTGCCTGCTTCCTTTTCCCAGTCAAGGTGAATCCTGGCCACAGGCATTTGGGATGGGGTCCCTTCTAAATTTCTGACTGTAGAGGACTGCCCAAGCAAGTACTGCTCCTCTTTAACCACTGCAGGCTTCACAATGATTACATCAGAGGCCATCTCTGTCTTAAGTGGCCTGTTTTCCATCCACTAAGGTAGGATATAAAAGCCGGTGATAGTCTGGTTCCCACTTGCTGGGTCCCCACCTTTTGTTCCCTACCTTGCTTCTGTGGATGTCTTTATGGTACATGGCCCCTCTGGTTACATTTAAAACATCTAAACCTTGATCCTAGCAGTGTACTAATTGCTTTCCCTGTTAATTGTGCATTCTGGGTTGGTTTAGGCTACCCACCATGGGTTCCCTTGTATTCATGTGCAGCAATGGGTATCCCCTTGTGCAGTGATGCCCTGCTGGCTAAGTAGAGATCCCCCTTTTCCATAGCTCATCTACAGATTTGCACTCCTGTTCTTCCAACCAGATTCTTGTCCTCAGGCAAATTGCTAAGGGCTTGTTCCCTCGCCAAAAGGTCTGCCAGCCTTTCAAAAGTGGTGATCTCATCCCCACTCACCCATCTATGAAAATAAGAGCTCAACCACAATATACTTGCATACACTTTCATCTGCCTTGCATTGTGATCACAAACTTTTTCTGCAAGTTTTTCAGGTGTTAAATTTAAAACATTCCAATAAACATTGTTTAAGTTTGTCTCTTACTGACTATCATAGGTTAAACGATTTAGAAACAGCAGTTAAAGCTTTACCATGAAGTTAGGTGGTCAGGAACCATACCCAGAGCCCTTGGTCAGCATTATACTGTTTTACGTAGTTTTATTCATATATTTGAAAGCGTATCAAAATTATCATCCTCTGTAAACTGTGGAAGAAATTTATTAACCTTTGTTTCTGGGGTTTGGTTATTCCTTTCCCCATTACCTCCATGACCCTGATGAAGTCGGCATCTCCCTCTCGTGTTGGTGCCATTTCTTTTTCTTCAGCCTGCAAACACAGCAGCCTCTCTGCTGATTTATAATTCCAAATGTTTGGCCTCCAGTTCAAGTCTCTAGCTCCAGATGGATTAAATCCTCTGAGGAAAAGGTGAACTGTCCTTTTTCTGAAGGCTAAAAAACACCACAACACAATCACAAAAATAGGATTAGCGCTTTCGTTTATACTCAATTGATAAACTTCAGATAAATACAAAGGGAAACTGTCATTTAAATACAAAAAAGTAAATGACATCACATCCTGTTAAATTTAAAAATGTATATATAAATATAATACATATAAAATTCAACATTTTATAAAATTAATAACTCAATAATAGTTGGCAAAAATCCTATCTAAATAGAGCCCTTAATTTCAATAGGCTCATAATTAAAATGGTATCGTTTAGTCCAGGAAAAACAGAAGCATTCAATTTTAATTGCCATAATAATTCCCTCTCTTCCAGGAGTAAAGAGGTAGGTCCCCCCCTCCCCCTATCATAAACCCTTTCCACCACTAAAAATCTAAACTCATGCTTAGGAAATGCTAGGACGTGTCTAGCAAGAGCATTAGTTGGGTTAGATTTAGCAATGGCATGTACATGTTCGTAAATTCTGTTTTTTATTGCTCTATCGGTTTTACTGATATAATAGGAGGGGCATTGATTACATAAAGCCAAATAAACAACACTTTTACTATTGCAATTATATTTGTCTTTCAGGAAATACTTATTCTCATTAATCTCAAAATATTTAGCCACAGCAATGTACTTACACATACTGCAACTCTCACATTTGAACATCCCATGGTGTGTTTTATATGTCTTACTTTGTTCTAATTCTAATATATTTTTTATATTTCTTGCTCTTCTAAAGGTGACATTAGGTCTTACCCCTAGACAATCTTTTATGGAAACATCTTCCAATAAAAATGACCAATTTTTAATAATGATAGACTTAATATTAAATGCATCTCTAGAAAATGTAGTAATGAAATTATTACCTATATAATCAAAACTACAACTATCTATAGTAGAATGCATATATTGAACAGGCGTTGTTTGGAAAACCCCATATTTTCTCTTAGATGAAACTTCTCTAATTATTTCATTAATTAACAAAGGTGGATATCCCCTACTTGAAAACATTTTAAATAAAATGTCACATTCATCTAGAAAATCGTACTCCAAAGTAGACATTCTAGCTGCCCTGACTAACTGGCCTTTCACTACACCTCGTTTTTGGTGAGGGAGGTGGCAGCTAGAAAAATGGAGAAACAAATTAGAATAAGTAGATTTTCTAAATATTCTAGATGTAAAAATTCCTAAATCATAATTCTTACTTAGCAAAACATCTAAATATGTAATTGTATTTTCTTGAAAATCAAATGTAAATTCCAGAAAATTAGTAGAATTATTCATCTCCATAATAAGGGCATCCACACTCAATTTATCCCCATTCCAAAGAATGAAAATATCATCAAGGTAGCGTGTATACCATACTACCTTGGCCATAAAGAGCGGTGATTTAAATAA
Organism: Protopterus annectens; assembly: GCF_019279795.1. Classification (NCBI taxonomy): domain Eukaryota; kingdom Metazoa; phylum Chordata; order Ceratodontiformes; family Protopteridae; genus Protopterus; species Protopterus annectens. The sequence goes on from NC_056741.1 coordinate 1,336,896,806, forward strand.
AAATTTCCTTTCCCAGGCAGCCATAACTGCATTAGCAAAGGTTCCACCACATGGGGAACCCATTGCTATGCCTGTTTTCTGAATGAAATATTTATTGTCAAAGGTAAAGAAATTATTCATTAAGACTAATTCCAACAGGTAGATCAAAACATCCACTTCATCACCTGGCATTCCTCTATCTAGTAAAAAATCCCTTACCCATTCGCATCCAATATCTTGAGGGATGCAAGTGTAAAGATCACGGACATCTATTGTTAGAAAATTAAGTGCAGGATCAAAATTCACTTTATTTATAGCTTCCAAAAAAGCCCATGAATCTTTACAAATCTGCTTTTGATTTTCTAAAAATAAAAACCAGAATTTACGAACATGTACATGCCATTGCTAAATCTAACCCAACTAATGCTCTTGCTAGACACGTCCTAGCATTTCCTAAGCATGAGTTTAGATTTTTAGTGGTGGAAAGGGTTTATGATAGGGGGAGGGGGGGACCTACCTCTTTACTCCTGGAAGAGAGGGAATTATTATGGCAATTAAAATTGAATGCTTCTGTTTTTCCTGGACTAAACGATACCATTTCAATTATGAGCCTATTGAAATTAAGGGCTCTATTTAGATAGGATTTTTGCCAACTATTATTGAGTTATTAATTTTATAAAATGTTGAATTTTATATGTATTATATTTATATATACATTTTTAAATTTAACAGGATGTGATGTCATTTACTTTTTTGTATTTAAATGACAGTTTCCCTTTGTATTTATCTGATGAAGTTTATCAATTGAGTATAAACAAAAGCGCTAATCCTATTTTTGTGATTGTGTTGTGGTGTTTTTTACCTTTTCGTTGTGTTTGGACATTTTACTTGGTTCGTGTTTTTTGTGGACGCCATGACAACTGAATCGCAACTTTTATTTGGTGGTGAAGACTCGTTGGAAGTTCTGGACACCAGTAAAAACGAGTCTGCTTCTTCAGGGAACTTAATGGCTTTAATTCAACTCCTCACCCAGTGTGTTGACTCTCTTGCTAGCCAGGTAGCAGAGGTTTTGAGTCGTGATAAAAACGTAAACACACATCATGCTAATGTTTTGAATAGCGTTGGCAATGCTATTCCATCTGGTATCGGTAACGAAGCCTTGAGTAACGGTTCAGCTGAACTGTTCCTTCAACATCAGGCTGATGAACAACAACAGCGACGAGTATGTAATGAGCGACCTTGCTGCTCTAATCAGAACCAGCAGCCTCATTACCCCCTATTTCATAAACGGCAGCAGTTGAATACGGAACAACATAATGGGGTAAATTCAAATCAGCAGTCGGAGCAGTTGCAACCGCAGCAGCAACAACGTGAACAGCAGAATGCGGAAATAAGTAGTATCTCAGGATCGAAGGATCGGGGAAATCATAATGTACATTCTATTGCTGTCACTACAACTACTGCAAACACTTCAACGAGGTTTGCAAATAATACTACTACTGCAAACACCTTAGTGGGGTTTGCAAATAATGGTAACATTTCAACGGCGTTTGTAAATAACGGAAATACTTCTTCCATGATTGCTGGTACCTCGCATGGTGCAGTTAATGGTGGATTTCGGAATAATTCTACGGACATGACAACAGGTACTTTTTCCACTATCCCAGCATTAAATGACTGGTTGAAAGAACCTAATAATTTATTTGTGGAGAATGGAGATGTCTTGCAAAACAATGACAATTTTTGTGACACTAATGATTTAACTAACTGTTTAAAGAATTTCAATATGAAATTATATAGGTTTAAGAAACTACAGATCGAAATTCAATATTTAAAAGAATGTTGTAAATGGAAACAAGTCCCGAAGGGCTTGAGACAGTGGCGTTTCCCGAATGGTATAACATTGCATTCAGCGTTTCATAAAGATCTTTTGCATTTATTTGATAAGCAGGGACTAGAATTTATTGACTGCTTAATCAAAAACTATACTGAGCAAGTTTCTGTTTTGCAGAATGATTTGACTTTGTTGGATAACAGCATTAGAAATGATAAACATTTTTCTAGATATAAATTTGATTTTTTACGGATTTTTTCTAGCATCGACAATACACTAGATAAGATCAAGGAAAACAAAGTAAAAAAAATTAGCTAGGGATGCACTGGCTTATAGTAAAGGGAATGTATATCCTCTCCCTAAGAACTATGTTAGTAACAACAGAACTGTTTTTGAGAATGGAAATAATATTTCTAGCGTTGTTAATGGAGAGACTGATTGTTCTTTTCATTCGGATAATGTGATGGATGATGAATGTGATGTTGAGGTGAGTTCTAACTCACCAGTTAGACGGAGTGAAAGAATAGCCAATAAAGATGAGAATAGAAACAGCAATAATAACAATGCTACTTCTAATATTAATGGCAATTCAGGAAATAATTCTAAAAATAAAAATTTTTTTCAGTCCAAGTCGAAAAAGAATGGGCAACAACAGGTACCCAGATACCAAACACAGAAGAGAAGGAAGAATCAGAACAAAGGGAAGAGGTAATTAACATCTCACCTAGTTCTGATATACCTTTCGATTCTGTGCCTTTAAGGGAAACTGTTGAAATTATTTTGAACTCAAGTAGTGATTTTAAAATTTTCAACTATTCTGATTTCAAACCTGATAAGAAGTTGGTTGATGTCTTAGCGAAAGGCCTTAATTTTGTACCTTATTGCAATAGTGATGTAGCTAAAACTTTAGTAGATTTGAAACTTTTTACGAGAAAGTTGAACTTGAAGGTCATGTTCAACAATACTTCTTAGTCAGTGATTTAAGAATAGCTAGTGTATTTAATCCATCTTTGCATCCTTTAATTTATATGAGAAAATTTGTGAAAATGACATTCGTTGTTCACTGCATAGGCAGAATAATTTTACAAATCTTAAGAACAATCTATCAGAAGTGGAACGTGATATGTTGGATAGTTTAAAATTTGCAAACATATGGATTTGTAAACCTGATAAGGGTGGGGGTCTGGTTTTTTTCAACAAAGACGATTATATTTCAAAAATATTACATTTTTTGGATTCCCCAGCTTATTCAGAGGTTTCATTAAATGAAATTAATGGTGCTTACCAGAAACTTAATGGGTATGTTAGAGATTTATTTCTTGAAAATAGAATCGATTTGGACTTGTTCAATTATCTAAAGATGACCTTTCCCTTGACTCCAAAATTATTTGGTCTACCAAAAATACATAAATCTTTAACTGATCCACCTTGGAGACCAATAATTGATGGCAGACAGTCCATAACTTATGGATGTGCTAAGTATATTGATCTTAGAATAAAAAAATTTTTAGAAAATCAAAAGCAGATTTGTAAAGATTCATGGGCTTTTTTGGAAGCTATAAATAAAGTGAATTTTGATCCTGCACTTAATTTTCTAACAATAGATGTCCGTGATCTTTACACTTGCATACCTCAAGATATTGGATGCGAATGGGTAAGGGATTTTTTTACTAGATAGAGAAATGCCAGGTGATGAAGTGGATGTTTTGATCTACCTGTTGGAATTAGTCTTAACGAATAATTTCTTTACCTTTGACAATAAATATTTCATTCAGAAAACAGGCATAGCAATGGGTTCCCCATGTGGTGGAACCTTTGCTAATGCCGTTATGGCTGCCTGGGAAAGGAAATTTTTATTTAAATCACCGCTCTTTATGGCCAAGGTAGTATGGTATACACGCTACCTTGATGATATTTTCATTCTATGGAATGGGGATAAATTGAGTGTGGATGCCCTTATTATGGAGATGAATAATTCTACTAAATTTCTGGAATTTACATTTGATTTTCAAGAAAATACAATTACATATTTAGATGTTTTGCTAAGTAAGAATTATGATTTAGGAATTTTTACATCTAGAATATTTAGAAAATCTACTTATTCTAATTTGTTTCTCCATTTTTCTAGCTGCCACCCCCCTCACCAAAAACGAGGTGTAGTGAAAGGCCAGTTAGTCAGGGCAGCTAGAATGTCTACTTTGGAGAACGATTTTCTAGATGAATGTGACATTTTATTTAAAATTTTTTCAAGTAGGGGATATCCACCTTTGTTAATTAATGAAATAATTAGAGAAGTTTCATCTAAGAGAAAATATGGGGTTTTCCAACCTATTTTGAATTTTACATCCAATATGAGTGATAATGAGATGAACATTGGTTTGGATGAAAACATTTTGAACATTTCCAGTTCAACGCCTGTTCAATATATGCATTCTACTATAGATAGTTGTAGTTTTGATTATATAGGTAATAATTTCATTACTACATTTTCTAGAGATGCATTTAATATTAAGTCTATCATTATTAAAAATTGGTCATTTTTATTGGAAGATGTTTCCATAAAAGATTGTCTAGGGGTAAGACCTAATATCACCTTTAGAAGAGCAAGAAATATAAAAAATATATTAGAATTAGAACAAAGTAAGACATATAAAACACACCATGGGATGTTTAAATGTGAGAGTTGCAGTATGTGTAAGTACATTGCTGTGGCTAAATATTTTGAGATTAATGAGAATAAGTATTTCCTGAAAGACAAATATAATTGCAATAGTAAAAGTGTTGTTTATTTGGCTTTATGTAATCAATGCCCCTCCTATTATATCGGTAAAACCGATAGAGCAATAAAAACCAGAATTTACGAACATGTACATGCCATTGCTAAATCTAACCCAATTAATGCTCTTGCTAGACGCATCCTAGCATTTCCTAAGTATGAGTTTAGATTTTTAGTGGTGGAAAGGGTTTATGATAGGGGGAGGGGGGGACCTACCTCTTTACTCCTGGAAGAGAGGGAATTATTATGGCAATTAAAATTGAATGCTTCTGTTTTTCCTGGACTAAACAATACCATTTCAATTATGAGCCTATTGAAATTAAGGGCTCTATTTAGATAGGATTTTTGCCAACTATTATTGAGTTATTAATTTTATAAAATGTTGAATTTTATATGTATTATATTTATATATACATTTTTAAATTTAACAGGATGTGATGTCATTTACTTTTTTGTATTTAAATGACAGTTTCCCTTTGTATTTATCTGATGAAGTTTATCAATTGAGTATAAACGAAAGCGCTAATCCTATTTTTGTGATTGTGTTGTGGTGTTTTTTACCTTTTCGTTGTGTTTGGACATTTTACTTGGTTCGTCCTTTTTCTGAAGGCTGCAAATCCCCATCACCAGACTGGTTGCCTTCCAGGTTGCTGGTCTGAGCTGCAACTAAAGCTGAAATAATTTCCTCTTTAGTCAGGTTGGCATGCACCAGTCATTTGGCTTCGCACACCTTGGCCAACTTGTTCTTTGTCAGCTTGCCATAATTGTATGCTGCCCTCTTAGCCTGCGTTCCCTGACCAAACTGAATGAACAAAAAAAAAAAAAAAAACTGCTGTGAAAATGAAACTCCTGTATGTTGACCTTGTGGCTGCTGAAAGTACACACACCTTCAGTGAGAAATGCCTACAGGTTACAGAAGTTCATTTTTATTTATTTTATTTTACATTTGTATACAGGGTTAGTCTGACTGGACACACTTTCAGCGGAGGCCCGGGGAGAAAAGCTGCAACAGATGCAGTACATAAGAAAAAATTTAGCACAATGCAAGTCAAAATTCAAAAACACAGAAGGTAACAAAATTCAGAGAATAGATAAATTCAAAAACACATGCATGTTTTTAAGGATAGGCATGAAGATTCTGAGCCAATGTATACAAAATTAAAAATATGTAAAGGTTTTGAAGGATAGCCATGACATTGTAACAGAGTTCTATATCATGTGGTACTTCTGACAACAGGTAATGTTTGAGTATTTGATAAATAGATCCCATCTGTATACAAAAGAGATCTACAGTAGTGATAAATATTTAAGTGTGATCATAGTAACTGTCTTGCTAGGGAACGAACTGCCAGGGAAGTTCAATTAATATCCACACCACTGCTCACCAGTATGTGATGCCCCTGCTCTGGGCTAGTAATCAAGGAGTGTCCATCCTCACCACTAACAACAGTGAAGGACATTCACTTGGAACAGAAGTAGATGCACACAATATTTGCAGATGCAGCTCTGCACCAAGCACCGTTTCCCTTAAGAGCATACAAGGAACACCCTTGGTCTTGAGGCTAGGATTCCCTCTCCAGGCCCCAAATAAGACTTCCCACTGACGCAGCTGTAGAGTTTAGTTCCCAGCTGAGTGTTCCAAACCAAGTCCTCCACCCCCCCCCCTTTCTGTGAAACCAGTACTGTGTCCCTGCACCAAGTAGCTGACATACAGTTTGAGATGTGATTTTTTTTACACACACAGGGAGACACAGATTTACTAGCTCTGCCCCCTTGGCCCAGGCTATAAGGTAGATTTCACTACCTCCTACCAGCTACCTTAAGGCTCCTACAAGGGTCGCAAGGATAGTGAGTAAAATTAACACCAATGCAAATGGTAGTGTTTTACCAGTGCAGCAAGTCTTTTGGGAGTGGCCACAGTGTCTCCAAATTAAAGTACTCTCAATGGTTAAAATATTCTCTAAAAGACCAGCTGCATTGAAAAGTTTAATAATAAAAATGATGGAACATAAAAATACAAAGTATTTATTTCCTGTGATTGAAACTCTGGTATTTATTGTAAATATTAAAAATAACAGATGGATAGATTCACAGAGGTAAAGAAAAACAGCACTTCACTAATCTCACTATATTTTCCTGACTGATCTAACAAATTGCTAGTCCCTGGTTGCTTCCTAGAGTAAGGCAAGATAGTGGGTGAGTGGCCTTCCTTCTTGGTCAGGTTTCAGAAACAGACTGCCATGAGACTTCTGTCTCATCTAGTATTAAAGTATCATTTCAATACTGACTTACATGACATCACACACATCTGGCCATCTGACTCTGGTTCCCACACTACCCCATTTACTAGAAATTGAACCAGAAACTAGTGCATGCGTTGCCATTCACAGCTTTGCTGAGATGTGCTAAAACATCTGGAAGCTATAAAACCATTTCAGAACTTCCACCATTCCAGGGTAACAATTAGTTCACCCCTAAGGACAATACAGTAAGATTTCTAGTCCTGGTTTTCCCAGAAATGTCTGGCTGCAGTCAGAACTGAGGTACAGTCTTTATGGGCTAAACCAAGTAATTTGAATTTCTGTTTTTCAAAGTTAGCTGGACTGAGATTAACCTCTTCTCTTCCAGTATCCTCTGTTGCAGTATATTCATTTGAACGGTTTGCAGTACAGTCCAACATACAGGTGTATTTCTTTTCTGTCAGCAGGACTCACTGTTGGTATATTTTTAAACTAGCAGCTTTAAACATACATTTTCAGCACAAGCATCTGCACAAATCAGTTTGGTATACAAATGACATTAATTCTTACAAGACTCCAGTTAGCTATGCTGGCATGTCCACTGCCCTATTACATCTGGCATAGCTTGCAATACCTCCCATCGTGACATATTGCTCCATTCCAAGGTACTCCAGATTCTTCTGGTTAACTCCAGTATTTTTTATTTTTTCGTCTGTCGAGCATTTTCATTTGGGAAATTAGAAAATATTTCACTAGCAAAGTCTCAGTGTGCATTCTCAGAATGAGTATCCTTCTGCTTGATGGCTTTTTTTTTTTTTTTGCTGGACAAACTTGCATTTTCTCCTTCGTCTGCTCCACAGCAAAAAATATTTTTGATTGAGGATCAGAAGACCGCTGGATAAAGCAGCTTGAATATTGCACCTGCCTCTCCATTCCCTGATTTACTGGAATAAATTTTTCTTCTGCCTGATGTTCAGTGAATAATCATTTTCCATAAACACACTGTTCTCAAGTTTATTACATTGCCATTAGGTTTTGTCAGCATCAGTTCTTTCTGCTTCTAGGTTTGCATCTGCTTCTAGGTTTGCATCTTTACTAATAACTTCTCTTGGCTATATTTGGAGCATACACACAGTGTGCCCTTTCAATTAACAGTTCCTGCTGTGAAATATCAGTCCGGTTGCTTATTTCTACCTTCATAAAATTAATACAGTCTGTTCCTTCTAGTTTCTCTGGTACAGCAGACAATCTCAGGTTTTCCACCACTAGTTCTGTTCTTTAATTCTGCCCCCTTTTTGAAACCTCCTTTCTTGAGCTGTCTCGTATATACAGCCTACTTTTTTTTTCGACGTCCATCAGTTCATCTGAATGTTTAAAGCTGCTTTTGTTTTCCAGCCTTTTGTTTGAGTTGATTTACTCTTTCAGTGTGTATTTTAATTGGCTGTGAGCACATTTAAATTAGTTTCCAGTAATCTAGAGGAAAAAGTTTTGCACCAAAGTTGGAACTTGAATTGCTAAACAGCTGCAGGTTTCTTCCTAGTAAGTGTTCTCTCCACCTTTTCTGTGTGATTTTCTTTCAGGCTTTTAGATTCTTTGCAGGCATTCAGATGGTGTACTTACTCGCCACTAAATTAAATTAATTTTATTCAGGCTAACATCAGTTGCAGCCATCTTTCCAAATTTTGATTCTGTGATTCAGCAGTACCCTGATGTTCATCATGCATACAGCTGCAGTAATCACAGATGGGTTCTCTGCCGTCAGGCGGGTTATCGGTCGGCCGAATTCCAAAGTCTAGGTCCGGCGTTGGTTGTCGTCGCTTTCTTTCCTGACGTCAGTGCGACAGGGGTATACAAGACACAGCCGATGCCATATTCTTCAGTCTTTTTTGCTGCGCGGTGCCCAAAGCAGAAGCAGTTTGCAAGTGCCGGTCGGCCAGCTCCTGAAATTACGAATAATTGGAAACCGAAGTCTTCTTTAAAGCTAAGTATCCCGTTGGGGAAACTTTTCTTGCCTCAGACCGATGTCAGACAAAGTTAACAATTGTATTTCTTGTGGGAAGCAAATACCGCATAAGGATTTCCATTCCCTCTGCATACCTTGTTTAGGCCCAGACCACGATGTCTCGCCCTGTCGCTTTTGCGCTACTTTCAATAAACTCACTAAGCATCGGGCGGAGTTCGCCCAGCACTTTGGTAAAGCCTTTGATTATAAAATGTTGTTGGATACTCCGACTATCGTTTTGTCCAAAAAACGCAAGGACAAAGACTGACACGCGAGGCCCATGGTCTCCGACACCATGCCAAAACCGGCTACACGTGGTCCGGTTCTCAGCAAGGTGCCTACGCTGCCCCTGACTACAGACGACACTTCTTTGGTGGTGTCCTCTGTAACAGAGACCGCAGGTACCTCGGCCCATACCCAGACTACAACCACTGAAGCTACTGTGAGTGTTGAGCCTCCTAATGTGGATAGGTCCACTTCCACCCATGGTGTCTTTAGACCCTCATCTTCCTTCTCATCTTCCTTCTCCATTAAGGCCTTTACTAAGTCCAAATCAGCCATGCATCCCAAGAGGCCTGTTGCACAGGGCCCATCTCCAGGCCCCATGCCTAAAAAGCAGATGCTAAAAATGGCTGAGGATTTAATTACTCTTATCAGGGGTTCCCAGCCCCCTCCAGACAAGAGACCCAGAGTGGAGGAAGCTTCTCCCTCTTCTGACCAGGATTCCATTTTTTCAGAACATTCTGATGAGGAACACTTGTACTCCCCTTTTGAAGATTCGGATGCTGAGCAGTCCTTTCCTTCTGTATCTCCCCCAGAGGATTTCTCTTTTGGGGAAACCTTGCACACCTTGAGGGAACACTTCCATTGGGAAAGCCAAGACTTTTCTGATTCCAAGAAAAGACTTTGGGAATTTCTTTTGTTATCTCAGCACAGACCTCTGGCGATACCTCCTGTCTTGGACATACTTGATGATGTTTACTCTGAGGCTTGCCTAAATCCGGATTCCCTGCCTCCTGCCCCAGTCAAGCCTGATAGGTACTACAGAGTTCCTAACTCTCCCCAATTTCTTTACAAAAGCTATAATGCTGACCCTGAAACCATTTTTCAAGGCCCCAAGGGAATGAAGGCCTCTACTGCTAAGAATCCACTACCTTCCGAACGAGAGTCTAGATCCTTAAAAAGGTGGGGAAAAAAGGTATATACCTCTGCCACCTTAGCCATGAGGGCCTTAAATTGTCAGTTCCATATGCTTAAATATCAGCAGTTTCTGTTATCACAATTAAATAAAATGTCTCAACCTGAACAACCAGATTTGAAGGAGTTGCAGGATATGATGCATAGTGCAGAACAAGTGGGTAAACGCACCTTACAATGTGGCTATGATGCCCTAGAGGCCTCAAGCAGAGCTGCTGTGACAGGATCAGTCATTCGTAGACATGCCTGGCTTAGAGAACAAACCTTGCCTGACCATGTTAAAGCTAAGCTACTAGATGCTCCTTTACAAAAGGATGTACTATTTGGTACTAATGCTGAGGAGATACTACGGAAAATGGAAGAAAAAGCTAAATCTATGCAAACTGTCAAAGCTTTTCTACAGGTTCAGCCACCACATTTTAGCAGAAATTGGCCTTCAAAGAACTGGTCCTTTCCAGCCACGGACAAGCCACAAAGAGGTAGATACAGGCGCACAAGTAGCAGAGGACAACCTCAAGGATCATATAGAGGCAGACAATGGCAAACTCCAGCAACAAGAGGTGGCGAAGACAGTGCACAGCAATACAGGAAACAAACCCAATGACTTCCCCCTTTTCATGCCAAGCAAGTCTCAGCTGGCAGCACCCTTGGGAGGAAAGCTGGCATTATTTACAAGAAATTGGCATATCACAACAGACAAATGGATCCTGGACATTATAAACAGAGGCTACATATTTCATTTTCACACTCTCCCAAAAATGAGGCATGCCGAACCTGCCACACAATCAAAGGGCAGAGGCTCAAATACAAATTTCAGAGCTTATGGCCATGAAAGCTATTCAAGAGGTACCTACTAATGAACAAGGTCAAGGTTTTTATTACAGACTTTTTCTGGTACCAAGGAAAGGAACCGACTGGAGACCCATTTTGGACTTATCCATCCTAAATACATTTCTACTCGTACCAAAATTCAAGATGCTCACATTACAGCAGCTTCTTCCCATGCTGGGCAAGGAGTTTTGGCTGGTAACATTGGACCTCAAGGAGACATACCTGCATGTCCCAATCAGACAAAGCTGCAGAAGATACCTCAGATTTCTTGCAGGTTCAATCCACTATCAATTCTCTGCATTGCCCTTTGGCTTATCTACTACCCCAGAGTATTCACGAAATGCCTGTCATCAGTAATTGCCTACTGAAGACTTCAAGGGATACAAATTTACCCTTATTTGGACGACTGCCTGATCCAAGCGGACAACAAGCACATACTTCTGGAACATCTGGCTTATGTAACACGGTTATTGAATTCTCTGGGATACACAATCAATTAGGAGAAATCCAAGCTAACACCATCTCAGAAAATAACTTTCCTGGGTGCAAACTTGGACACAAACACCCGGATGGCCTATCTTGCGCCAGAAAAACAAGGGCAACTAACTCATTACTTCAAAATACTAGCAAATTGTACCAGGCTCACTGCAAGGAAAATTCTGCAGGCTCTGGGCTTCATGGCATCTTGCATTCTTCTAATCCCATGTGCAAAGTTGCATATGAGGAAACTTGAATGGTACCTAAAAAATCTATGGTCTCAACACAGCCACAGTTTGGAAACAATAATACCAATAATTCCATGTTTGCAAAAGGAATTTCTATGGTGGGCCCAAGCATGCCAAACAAACACAGGTCTTCCATTCTGCAAGCCTCAAGCAAATCAAGTCATCACAATAGACTCCTCAGAATACGCCTGGGGGGCGCACATGACAGACAGGTGCATTCAGGGCAAATGGTCCCAAAAGGAAAAGCACCTTCACATCAATCAAAAAGAAATGCTAGCAGTGATAAATGCAATTACAATTTTCAAGGACCTCCTGCATCCAGGGCAATTATTGATAAGAACAGACAACACCACAGTAATGTGGTACATAAACAAGGTGGAACACACTCGTACCCCCTGTGCAGGCTAGCCATGTCACTTTGGAACTTGGCTCTGGAATGGCAAATTGAACTTCAAGCACAGTACTTGCCAGGATTGGAAAACACGCTGGCAGACAATCTAAGCAGAAATATGACAGATCCACACGAATGGAAGTTGCATCCTCAAGTGTTTTACATAGATAATACAAGCGTGGGGAAGACCAGACCTAGATCTCTTCGCCTCCCACAGGAATCAATTGAAAACGTTCTGTTCAAGGACCCTTCATCCAAAGGCCTGGAGAGTGGACGCCCTTACTTTCAGTTGGGCAACATGGACAGTTTACGCTTTCCCACCTTTGCCTCTTCTGCCCAAGGTGCTCTTGAAAGCAAGAGCAGACAGACTGAAGATGATACTGATTGCTCCAGACTGGCCAAGACAACACTGGTACCCACTCCTGAGGAGCCTAACACATACTCCTCCCTGGACCCTACCTCTAATGCCTCTTCTACTGACTCAGCACAGCTACAAAACTCTTCAGTCAGCTGAAAACTCTCAATCTGGCTGCATGGAAAATTCCTTAACACCACCACAGACCCTACTCTCCAAAGAGGTGCAGGATGTCATTTTGGAGGCCAGAAGGCCATCTACTAGAAAGGCTTACTCCGCAAAATGGAAACGTTTTTGCGCTTGGAATGAGAAAAAAGGCCAGGATCCTAGAAAACTGAATTTGCCTCCGATATTACAGTATCTAGCTGAGCTGTTGAATAGTGGACTTTCATTTTCCTCCATCAAAATTCATGCCTCAGCCATTTCTGCAGAATACAACACTGATCCACCCTTATTCTCTCACCCACTTTTAAGACAGTTCCTCAGAGGAGCTAAGAATATAAGACCTCCAAGGAAACCACCAATACCAACCTGGGATCTTAACTACATCCTAGAAAAATTAACATTGCCTCCCTTTGAACCAGCTGCCTCAACAGATTTGCAATATTTGTCCTGGAAAACAGCCTTCCTTCTGGCCATTACCTCAGCTCATAGGGTTTCGGAACTACAAGCCCTCATGGCTGTGCAGTCCTTTCTCATCTTCCATCAGGACAGGGTTTCCCTACGAACCAACCCTTCATTTATGCCTAAGGTAGTATCCAGGGTAGCTTTAAATCAAGCCATACACTTACCTACCTTTTACCCCAATCCTCAGAACAAAGGGGAAAGGCTGCTACATTCCTTAGACATCCATACAGCTACGTTACTATTTGGACAGAACACAGCCCTTCAGGAAATCAGAACAACTTTTTGTGTCCTATGCTGTAGGAGCTCAAGGGAAGCCAATTTCCAAACAGACAATTTCAAAATGGATAGGCCATTGCATACGGTTTTGTTACTCCTTTCATGGCAAACCTGTTCCTACAGGCATCACATCCCAATCCACAAGGGCCACAGCTACCTCTACAGCCTTCCTCAGAGGAGTCCCTACCAAAGATATTTTGGAGGCAGCTACTTGGAGTTCTGTGCATACCTTCACAAAACACTACCACCTGCTTTTATATTCCAAGACTAGAGCAGGCTTTGCCACTGCTGTGTTGCAGGGTATTCTGGCTGCTCCCAGTTCCACCTAGTGCCTACCACCCTGTGCGTAGCTTTGGGATTCTACCCATCTGTGATTACTGCAGCTGTATGCACGATGAACATAGTACAGTTTTGTACCTACCATAAATGTAGATGTTAGAGTGCTAATACAGCTGCAGTACAGGTTTCCCTCCCTCCTTCCCCTCTTGGTAAAGGCCTAGTGGCCAACACCTCCTCATACAACCTAACTATGGTGTATATATATATATATATATATATATATATATATATATATATATATTGCTTGACTATTATGTATTGCCTTCCTTCTGGGGACACCTGACATCTGGGGCAAGAAAGACTGAAGAATATGGCGTCGGCTGTGAATTGTATACCCCTGTCGCACTGACGTCAGGAAAGAAAGCGATGACAACCAACGCCGGACCTAGACTTTGGAATTCGGCCGACCGAGGACCTGCCTGACGGCAGAGAACCCATCTGTGATTACTGCAGCTGTATTGGTACTCTAACATCTACATTTATGGTAGGTACAAAACTGTACTTTTAAACTTCTTAATACTGGGCATTTGCTCATAAAATATAAACTTGTGTAATAATTTTTGTTGGATACTTCACCAAACACCAAAAGCCAGGAATTGATGCCTGTATCTTTCAAGGCTTCACCCCCCATTTTTTTAGAAAATGGGCTGAAAGTGTTTTGCTTTGATTCTAATTTTTAACAGGTGCTTTTTAACAGGTGCTTCTTTACAGATGTTCTACACAGTCAATCATGCCTGACATATTTCTGTTTGCAAATGTAATGCTTCAATCCCTTCCTTGGCTCATGTCTCTTATTTATATTGAGTTTTTCTAATCTTTTTCTCACCATCTAGCCAAATGAGTAAAATCTGTTTTTAAGCCCCTCAGTACTTTCTACCGTAGTGTTCTGAGGAGGTGCACATACCAACTGCAAGATTAGGAGATTGAAGTGTTTGGGATAATAATTAACTGAGCTGTGTTAAACATTTTCATCAATTGAAAGTGCTTTTGACCAATTTTCTGCTGAAAATGAATAATTGCATAATTTAGATGCCACCTTTGCCACTTAGTCCACTACACATCTGTAATGGACAAACGGTGTACTCTTAACCTCTTCCCATTATCTAATCTAATTTAGAATATGTCCAAAGATATTTAAACATTTTGATGATAGGCTGTGCATTGTGCTGCTACCCACTTAACTTTTAGTGGATATAAGAGGAGTAATGTAGAAGTGTGTTCTTGCAGCCTGTGTTAACCTTTAAATTCTATGGTCACCTAGTATTAGGCTACTGCTGAAAATGAAATGACAGATGTACTTGATAACTTGATACTATGTCTAACTTCCGAATAACCTACTTGGGCTTGCACAACATTTACCAGTGGTTTTGAGTAACACTAACCTGTGTAGGAAAAATCTTGAAAGTTTTTCTTAACAGCAGCAACTAGTACATAAGAATTTTCCACACTCGCCACCAATTGTTAAAACTTGCCATTTAAACCAGAAAAGTACTGGCTGCAAAACATAAGGGTAGATGTTAGATGTTCTTCGTGTTTCACTGTTGCAGTCATCACATTTGGGTTATCCCTGCCAGGGTAGCCCTCGGCCGCCTGAATACCAGAGGCTTAGTATTTGTGTCAGTTGCTGTCGCTTCAGGACTGATGTGAGGTCATCAGTAGTATGAAGTAAGGCAGTAGACGCTATTACATCAGTCTTTCTTGCCGAGGAGCCTGAAGCAGAAGCAGTTTGCACGAGTGCCGGCCGCTACCTGAGTTTCGTCTTCTGAATTGAAGCTGAGGTCTTCTAAAAGCGAAGTACCCTGTTGGGGATCCTTTTTTCTTGCTCTAACAGATGTCAGAAAAACCAATTCTCGCCTGTGGAAAGCAAATACCACACTGAGACTTTCATTCTTACTGCGTCACTTGCTTAGGCCCAGATCACAATATCCCTTGTTGTCGCTTTTGTGCTTTAACGCCAGAACAATGTCATCTGGCCTTTATTGTAGCTAGATAATTTCACTTACAGTCCTCTAATTCCAATATGGCTTTGGTAAACCATCTGACAGCAGATCTTCCAAAAAAATTAAGGGTAAAGTCCGACAGCACAGATCCAAACCTACCAACAATGCTTCCGTTATGCTAGTAGTACTCCGGTCCTCCAGTGAGTGCTTTCGCAGCCCCTGATGCCTGCTTCTGTGGATTTGCCGGACGCTACTGAGGCCCTTTTGGAGTCCAGTATGCCACAAAACTCTTCGACTGAGGATCCTGCAGTTTCGTCTTCTGATGGGTCCGGAGCCGCTGAGCAGGCACCAGCTTCCGAGGAAGTACTTCACACTATCGATTCTTGTCGCAGACTTCTTTCGTGTCTACTGTGCTTTCAAAAACTACCGATTTTCTATGGCTCAGGGTACAAACCACACCCAAGAAACCCAAGACCAAATTTCAGGCACCTGCTTCCTTGCCTCAGTCTCACAAATGCTTAAAATGGCGGAAGACCTTATGCTGATCAGGGGAAGCCAAGCTACCCCTTCCAAAAGAGAGATCTGTCCCCAGTAGTTTTGTTTGAACATAAGTCTGATGACTCTGATGCATCTATATATGAAGACATGCAACCCCTCTCTGCTTATGAGGATTCTGATGCAGAGGAGTCCATTCCTTCAGCCTCTCCACCTGAGGACTATTCCTTTGAGAAACCCTTCATACCTTAAGGGAACATTTTCAATGGGAATGTCAGGACTACCCTCAGTCTAAAAAGAGACTGAGAATTCTTGGATCTTCCACAGCACAGACCCCTGGCCACAGACAGCACAGACCCCTGGCCATTCCCCCAGTCTTGGCTGTTGATGATTTTCTGGAATCAGAATTTGACTCCTGACACCTGCACCCAGGTAACCTGATGGGTATTCGAGTCCCTGACTCGCACAAATTTCTTTTCAAAAACATTACTGCTGACCCTGAGGTAATTTCTCAAGGGCCCAAAGGAATTAAAGCAATTTCTCCTAAGAATCCTACCCTCTCAGATAGGGATTCCCTAGCATTAGACAGATTGGGTGAAAAAGTATACACCTCTGCTACTCTTGCTATCAGAGCACTAAATTGCCAGTTCCATATGCTAAAATGTCAGCAACATACCATGGAACTCTCAAACAAAAAGTGTATTGCTTTCATGCTTGTGCAGAATCTAAAGAGTTAATGCATTCTTTAAGTCAAGTGACTAAGCATACCTTGCACTGTGGTTTTGACTCCCTAGAAATGTCTTGCAGGGGAGCAGTCACCGGTTCTGTCCTTGGAAGACATGCATGACTTAAGGAGCAGCCCTTGCCAGACCATGTTAATCTAAATTATTGGATGTACCCTTGCACAAAGACAACTTATTTGACACTAAGGCAGAGGAGGTCTTAAAGATGGAAGAAAAAGCTAAATTTTATGCAGACCGTTAAGGATGTCCTACAGGTCCAGCCACCAAAGGTCAGCAGGCATTTCCCCTCCAAGCACTGGCCCTTTCCTGCTCCCACCAGGTCAGTTCAGCCCAGACCCTGGAGAAGCAGACCCCCCCCCCCCAGACAACAGCCACAGGGAATGCAGAGATCAAAGCCACCCCCTTACGGTAAGAACTCTCAATGACTCTTATCCCCCACCCCCTCCCACTGCCCACCTATACTTGCCCCTAGGGGGAAAACTCTCCTTTCACGCAAGCACCTGGGTCACCATTACCAATGACCACTGGGTTATCAACATAGTGTCCCAGGGATGCATATTTTCTTTCCACACTCTTCAACTCCAGAAGGGTTCCCAGATGTACCTGCAAACCAGTGGGTAGAGGTGAAAAAGCAAGTCCTTTACCTGTTCTCTGAGGGCAATAGAGCACATTTCTGCAGAATAGATAGGCCAAGGTTTCTACTCCAGACTATTTCTGGTACCCAGAAAAGAGGGCACCTGGCACCCCATCCTCTATCCATTCTAAACATCTTCCTGCTGATACCAAAATTCAAAATGCTCACCCTCCAGCAACTGCTACCCATGCTCTCCAAGGATGCTTGGCTAGCCACCATAGACCCAAGAGGCCTACCTCTACATCCCTATCAGGGAATCATGCAGGAAATATCTATGTTTCAGGGCAGGATGCTTGCACTTTCACTTCTCTGCGCTTCCCTTTGGCTTATCTACTGCTCCCAGAGTTTTCGCAAAATGTCTGGCTCCTGCCATTGCCTTTTGCAGGCAAAGGATTATCCAAATTTACCCATACTTCGATGACTGCCTAATTCAGGCAGACCAGAAAAGCTGCTCAAGCACCTGGCCTTTGTAAAGTCCCTACTGACTTCCCTAGTGTACACCATCAACAAAAAGAAATCCAAACTAGTACCCACCTAAAGGATTATATTCCTGGGAGCAAGCCTGGACACAGCATCCCAGATGGCATTCATTACACCAGCAAGCTTGCCCAACAGCCTACTTCACCCAACTAGCCACCAGACCCCAGTTATCTACAAAGAAAATCCTGAAAGCTCTAGGGTTCATGGCATCTTGCATTCTACTCATTTCATATGCCAGACTGCATATGAGGAAACTTCAATGGTACCTAAAAAGCCTTTGGTGCCAGCACTCTCAAGACCTGGAAACTCTTATACCATTAATACCTTGCCTAAGGAAAGATTTTTTTTTTGGTGGGCAGCAACATGCTCCTACAAGGGACTACCTTTCTCACCACCCTATGCTGCCCAGACCCACACCACAGACTATGCTTGGGGTGCTCATCTGGACGGCAGGTGAATACAGGGCCAATGGAGCCCACAGCAAATCCATCTGCACATCAACTAGAAACAGGTGTTAGCTGTCCAGCATGCATTGACAGCTTTCAGGCCCCTATTCTCCCCAGGGGCTCTCCTGATCAAAACAAACACCACTGTAATGTGGTATACCAACAAGTAAGGAGGGACTCTCTCTTGTCCTCTATGCAGGCTAGCCATGACCCTTTGGCACACAGTTTCTGCCATGCAACTCCACCTGTTGGCACAATTCCTGCCAGGTTCTCTAAACTCTCTGGCAGATCACTTAAGTAGAAATCTTCTGGACCCACACGAGTGGCAGCTAGAGAAAAGAACCTTCACCCTAATAACTCAGAAATGGGGAACCCCGAAGGTAGACATCTTTTCCCATGCCAACCATCAGCTCTGCAAGTTCTGTACCAGGGAACATCACTGCATGACTTGGAAGTGACCCAGGGGAAGGATAGGGCATCCAATCTATCAGTCTGTGCATTTCCTCCACTACCTCTCATCACCAGGGTACTGCTCAAAATAAGGGAGGAAAAACCAAGGACAATTCTTATTGCTCCAGACTGGCCTCGTCGGCACTGGTACCCACTGCTGCACAGCTTGTCCCCACTGCCACCATGGCATCTCACTCAGACCCCAACCCTCCTGACCCAGCAGGAAGGAGAATTCATCCATCCCCAATTACAGACCCTCAATTTAGCAGCTTGGCTTATTCCCTTACCACTAATCAATCTGCTAACCTCAATAAATGGGTTCTAGATGTATGCGAAGCCAGACACCCTAGCACTCGAAAATCTTATGGTGACAAATGGAAAAGGTTCTGCACTGGGATTCATGCCAGGGGAGCAGATGTCCTTCATGGATGCATCTGCAGTCATAACAACTGGGTTGTCCTGTCGTCGGGCAGCCCTTCAGTCGGCCGGATTCCAAGGTCCGGCTTCGGCTGATGTCGCACTTCACCCGACGTCATCTCTGTTGGTCTTCGGGTATAAAAGCATCAGCCGACGCCATTTTCCTCAGTCTTTCTTGCCGTGGCGCCGAAGCAGAAGCTGTTAGCAAGTGCGGTCGGTCGGATCCAGAGATTACTTCTACCGAATACTACTTGAAGACTTCTAAAGCTAAGTACCCGTTGGGGACTCTTTCTTGCCTCAGCCGATGTCAGAAAAAGTTAATAATTGTTTAACCTGTGGGAAACAAATGCCTCATAAAGATTTCCACTCTTATTGTCTGCCTTGTTTAGGCCCAGCCCACGACGTAGCAGCCTGTTCGCCTGTGCTTCTTTCAACCGACTTAGCGGCTTAGGCGTCGGTCGGAGTTTGCAGAACAGTTTTTCGGTTCTGATTTTGCGTACATTATGCCGTCGGATCCTCCGACTACCCAATCGGCCAAAAAACGCAAAGATAAAGACCGACACTCGCGGTCCGCGGTTTCGTCGGAAACCATGGTTAAGCAAACCGCGAGTGTCTCGGTTTCGGCCGAAACCGAGAAAACTGATCAAAGTACAGCTGAACCTATCGCTACAACTGAGGCCCCTGCTACCACTCTTGAATCGGCCTCAGAAATTTTATCCACTACGGTGGTTGCCACTGACTTATCAGACACCATTCCCTTGGATGTCTCTACCCCAGCACGTGGTGCTGCTAGGCCTCCAGCAGCCATGTCCATTAAGGCCTTCGCCAGGGCTAAAGCAGCCAAGACTACTAAGACAGTGCCTGTTAAACCCCCCACAACCAGGCCCTCTTCTAGTTCTCAAATGCTTACTTTGGCAGAAGATTTAATTTCATTAGAGGATCTCAATCTCACCCAGACAGGGCCTCTCAGCCCCCAGAGAAGAGACCTAGGGCAGAGCCCCCTGAGCCAGTGTCCTCTGATGATTCTGCTGACGAATCAGACATAACTGACCAGCCAGAGGCTCCTTTCTCCAATTTTGAAGATTCTAATGCTGAAGAATCCATTCCAGCTGCTTCCCCACCAGAAGAATTCTCCTTTGGGAAACCTTACATGCCATGCGAGCAGTTCCAATGGCAGCAACAGGATTTTTCAGACTCCAGAAAAGACTTAGGTCCTTTCTGCACCTCCCACAGCACAGGCCCTTAGCTATACCTCCTGTTCTCTCTGTGGTGGATGATGCTTTCAATGATGTCTGCTCCGCTCCAGATTCTTTACCCCAGCCCCTGCCAAACCAGACAGATTTTACAGGGTGCCAGATACTCATCACCACCTTTACAAGGCCCCACTTGCAGACCCGAAACTATATCCCAGGGTCCCAAGGCAGTAGCGCGACCATAGCTAAAACCCTATTCCTTCTGAAAGGGAAGCAAGGTCATTAGACAGATGGGGTAAAAAGGTCTACACTTCAGCTACTCTCTCAGCTAGAGCTTTAAACTGTCAGTTTCACATGATACAATACCAAGAGTTTATGCTTGATCAGTTAACTAAAAACTAACCACTGATGAATCTCTTGATAAGAAATATGTATTAGAAATGGTAAATAACATACAACAGGTTAGCAACCATTCCTTAAAATGTGGCTATGATGCACTGGAGGCTTCATTTAGATCAGCCATGACTGGCACAGTGATAAGAAGGCATGCATGGCTAAAGGAGCAAGCTTTACGGATCATGTTAAAGCTAAGTTGCTAGATGCTCCTATGGATAAGACAAGTTTGTTTGGTACACCTGCCCAGCAGGTTATGAAGAAAATGGAAGGAAAGGCAAAATCTGTTCAAGCGGTTAAAGATTTCTTGCAGGTTCAACCCCAAGGTTTAGCAGGAACTGGCCTGCCAAAAATTGGTCCTTTCCTGACTCCACAAAATTTCAAAGGGGCAGGAATAGGCGTTCCAGAGGCAGAAACCAATCCAGAGGAGGTGCCTACAGAGGCGACAGTGGCAAGGTAACAACAGAGGCACAGACACAACCACTGCCACTACATCAGCACAACCACAGTGACTTAACCTAAATCCGCCTACCAGGGAACAAATAGCAGCTCCTCTAGGCGGAAAGTTAACCTTATTTTCAAAGAACTGGCACTACATAACAAAAGACAAGTGGATTTTACAAACCATAGATCAAGGTTACGGTTTCACTTCCACACTTTACCAGTCAAAGAGGAATGCCAAATCTACCTCCAAATCAAAAACAGAGGCACTACAACAGATAATGGAGTTAGCAAACATGAGAGCTGTGGAAAGAGTGCCAACAGCAGAGCAAGGAAAGGGGTTCTACTCCAGACTATTCCTAGTTCCAAGAAAGGAAAAAGTTGGAGACCAATTCTCAACCTGTCCACCTTAAATACATACATCATTGTCCCAAAATTCAAAATGCTGACCCTACAGCAACTTCTTCCCATGCTGGGCAAGGAGTCTTGGCTGGTAACTCTAGATCTCAAGGAGGCATACCTGCACGTCCCCATTCGACCAATCTGCAGAAGATACCTCAGATTTCTTGCAGGATCAGAGCACTATCAATTCTCAGCATTGCCCTTTGGCTTATCTACTGCCCAGAGTATTCACAAAATGCCTGGCATCAGTAATCGCCCATTGCAGACTACAGGAATTCAAATTTACGCATACCTGGACGACTGCCTGCTACAAGGGGACAACAAAAGCAAGCTGACAACAGATTTGCAAAGGGTCATTTACTTGCTACAAGCACTGGGATACACAGTCAATTTACAAAAGTCAAGGCTGATACCATCCCAAACAAGGACATTCTTGGTCGCGGAATTGGACACAGTAAAACAAATGGCATTCCTGCCTACAGAAAAATCAAAAGAACTCCCTCTTTACTTCTTGGCACTAACAAAACTGAACAAGTTAACAGCAAGAAAAGTACTGCAGGCCTTGGGCTTCATGGCATCATGCATAATCTTGGTCCCATTTGCCAGACTACATATGAGAAAACTACAGTGGTACCTAAAGAATTTATGGTCCCAACACAGACACAGCCTAGAAACAGAAATCCCACTAATTCCATGCTTAAAGCAGGAGTTCCTATGGTGGGCTCAGGCATGTCAGTCAAACCCAGGCCTACCCTTTGCTGATGTCAAGCAAGCCAGACCATCACAACAGACGCTTCAGACCTAGGATGGGGGGTCCACATGCTGGACAAATGCGTGCAAGGATTGTGGACACAGGATCAACTTCACCTGCACATCAACCTAAAAGAAATGCTGGCAGTAAAACTGGCAATCCAAAAGTTCAAACCATTTCTCCAAGAGGGCCAGTTGATGATAAGGACAGACAACACCACAGTCATGTGGTACATCAACAAACAGGGAGGCACTCATTCATACCCCCTATGCAGAATGACTTTGGAGCTGTAAACCCTGGCACTCAGCTACAACATCCAGTTACAGGCAATATTTGTACCGGGAAAAATACTCTAGCAGACATATTAAGCAGAACCACATCGGATGCCCACGAATGGAAGCTGCACCCGGACATCTTCAAGGCCATCTCAAAGAAATGGGGAATGCCTCAGATAGATCTATTCGCATCACCTCTCAATCACCAGCTCAAAAAGTTCTGCACAAGGACATTCCACCCACTAGCATGGAAAGTGGATTCGCTCTCCTTCAGCTGGAAAGGCCTAACAGCATATGCATTCCCACCTCTTCCCTTGATACACAAAGTACTACTAAAAATCAAGGAAGAACGTCCAAGGATAATCCTGATAGCTCCAAACTGGCCAAGACAACACTGGTACCCACTGCTGAGGAGCATGTCTCGGAACAATATGTGGCCAATACCCTGATGCCTTTGATGTTAACTCAGAACAACTACAGCATCATACATCCAAACCTAAAAACGTTGCAACTGACTGCATGGAACATCACATAGCAGCAGCTAATCCAGAACTTTCCCAAAGAGTTAAAGACATTATTCTTGAAGCACGCAGACCTTCAACAAGAAGGAACTATGCTGGAAAATGGAAAAGGTTTGTCATTTGGAGTACGGAAAGAGGAAAAGATGTGTCAAACATAGATATGCCTAACATTCTGGAGTATCTGGCCGAACTTCTTCATTCAGCCCTGTCCTACTCCTCCATCAAGATACATGCATCAGCTATTTCAGCAGAATACAGCTTTGATCCACCTGTTTTTTCGCACCCTTTGCTCAGGCAGTTCCTCAGAGGAATCAAGAATGTAAAACCTCCAAGGAAACCACCATTACCAGCTTGGGACTTAAACTTTGTGCTAGAAAAGTTGACACTGTCACCCTTTGAACCAGCAGCAACAGCAGACCTACAACACCTGTCATGGAAAACTGCTTTCCTACTGGCAATTACTTCAGCAAGGAGGGTTTCAGAACTACAGGCCTTAATGGCAGTGCAACCCTTCCTAATCTTCCACCAAGATAGTGTCCATGAGGACTAATCCTACATTTATGCCTAAGGTGGTATCTAGAGTGTCTTTAAACCAGGCAATCCACCTACCTACCTTCTTTCCCAACCCACAAAACAGAGGGAAAGAATACTGCATACCTTGGATGTACATAGACAGCTACGCTACTACTTGGACAGAACAAAAGTA
The DNA here is from genome assembly GCF_019279795.1 of Protopterus annectens. Classification (NCBI taxonomy): domain Eukaryota; kingdom Metazoa; phylum Chordata; order Ceratodontiformes; family Protopteridae; genus Protopterus; species Protopterus annectens. The sequence goes on from NC_056741.1 coordinate 1,336,920,665, forward strand.
GCAGAAAGACTGACCAACTTTTGTAGCCTATGCAACAGGAAGGGAAGGAAAAGCTATTTCCAAACAGACAATCTCCAAATGGATAGGAAATTGCATACGATTCTGTTACTCCTTCCATGGAAAACCAATTCCACAGAACATAAGACCTCATTCTACAAGGGCAACAGCCACTACCACAGCCTTCTTAGGAGTGGCAACCAAAGACATTATTGAGGCAGCTACTTGGACCTCCGTGCATACATTTGCCAAGCATTATAATTTGCCTCTATATTCCAGATCCCGAGCAGGGTTTGCCACTGCTGTACTGCAAGGGATCCTAAACACACCATAATCTACTTTTATCCTCCTCCCTAGTTGGCTATGGTATTCTACCCAGTTGTTATGACTGCAGATGCATCCATGAAGGACATAGTACAGTTTTGTACCTACCATAAATGTAGATGTCCGAACTGGATAGCATCTGCAGTCAGGATTCCCCTCCTTCCCCTCTGTGGTACTCCTAGGTGTTTACCCTCCTAATAGCTAGCTGGTGGGGAGTCTTTTATGGTGTATTTGTTTGTATATATGTACATACATGCTTATTTTGTGTTTACCTCTATCTTTTTGGAAACATTGGCATCTATCCAAATTTTAGCCTTCAAGAGGGCTACTGGCATCTGGGGCAAGAAACACTGAGGAAAATGGCGTCGGCTGATGCTTTTATACCCGAAGACCAACAGAGATGACGTCGGGTGAAGTGCGACATCAGCGAAGCGGACCGACTTTGGAATCCGGCCGACTGAAGGGCTGCCTGACGACAGGACAACCCAGTTATGACTGCAGATGCTATCCAGTTCGGACATCTACATTTATGGTAGGTACAAAACTGTACTTTACAGCACAGCCCTCCCTGCCTTTCATCCTGGATTACCTAACTGACCTGTTTCATAATGGTCTCTCCTTTAACTCATAAAATTCATGCCTCTACCATCTCTGCTCATTTCCACATTGAGCAGCCCCTTTTCTCACACCCTCTGATAATACAATTCTTAAGAGGGGCTAGCAACCTGAGGCCACCCAGAAGTGCACCCACCCCAGCTTGGGACCTTAACGTTGTGTTGGAAAAGCTCACCCTGCCACCCTTTGAAGCAGCATCTTCAGCAGAGCTAAAATTTCTCTTCTGGAAGACCGCTTTTCTTCTGGCCATCATGTCAGCCAGAAGGGTCTCTGAGCTACAAGCACTCATGGCTATGGAGGCCTTCATCATCTTCCATGCTAACCGGGTTTCCCTTGGGACTAACCATCCTTAATGCTCAAAGTGGTGTCCAGTGTGGCTCTCAACCAATCCATTCATTTGCCCACCTTTTTTTTCCTAACCCACAAAACAAGGGGTAAAGGATCTTGCACTCTCTAGATGTGCACAGACAGCTCTGATTCTATCTAGACAGGACTAAACCATTCAGAATGTCTGATAACTGGTTAGCTTTGCTGCAGGGGCAGAGTGCAAAGCCATTTCCAAACCATTTCCAAATGGATAGTACACTGCATCCATTTCTGTTAAACACTGAAAACCTCCCCCTAAGGGGGCCAGGACTCACTCCACCAGAGCAGCCTCCACCTCTGCAACTTTCCTCAGAAGATTCCTCACCAAGGACATCCTCGAGGCTGCCACTTGGACATCTGTTCACACTTTCAACAAGCATTACCACCTGCCTATCTTCTTCGAATCCAGGGCAGGCTTTGCCATTGCAGTCTTACAGGGCATCCTAGCCAGCCCTAGTCTCCTTGATGGCCTCCACCGTTTTTCTCCGCTTTGGGAATTAACCCAAATGTAATGACTGCAACAGTGAAACACTAAGAACATAGTACAGTTGTGTACACTTAAGAGTGTATTCGCTGTTGCAGTCCTGGATGTTCTTCATTCCACATTGCTGCAGTCCTAACTATTGGGTAGTCCGCTGTCCCAGTCGGCCCGAATACCAAAGTATATGGCTGACGTCGGTCAAGGCGCATTAGACTGACGTCAGTACGTCAGGGTACTAATGCGCATGACCGACGTCATATCCTCAGTCCTTTTTTGCCGCATGGTCCGATGCAGAAGCAGTTTTGCGAGTGCAGGTTGGCGTTCTGAAATTTTCTGAAGTCAGAGTTTCAGACCGAATCAAAGTTGGCTCATTACCCGTTGGGAATATTTTGTTTTTTCTTGCCTCAGTATTTAACCGGATGTCAGAAAAAGTGAATAACTGTATTTCTTGTGGGAAACAGATACCTCATAGGGATTACCATACTTTGTGTATACCTTGTTTAGGGCCTGAGCACGACGTTGTTGGATGCCGCTCTTGTGCTAGATTTAACAAACGCACTATTAAGAGAAGGTTAGACTGTGCCAGGTTAGTTTTTGGGAAGCGTTGCAATTATAAAATGCCGTCGGATGCTCCGACGCCCGCTTCGGCCAAAAAGCACAAGGACAAAGCAGCAAAGCCTAGAGTGGAAGAACCGACAGTCCTGGACGTCGGTTCTTTAGAAGGCTCAGTGGAGCCGGAGGTTCTGCCAGGAGTTTCTTTGGAGTCTCAGGGAGAGACTTTACTGTTACAAGATGTGTCCTCTCAGGAAGTAGGCCAGGCTGAAGGGGCTTCAGGTGGCTGTTCTTCCCTCTCTTCCTAAGGTGGTTAGGGCCTCACCTTCTGTTTCCAAGGCCTCTTTGAGAGGCAGGCCAAGTTTAGCTTCAGTGGGGGTTTCTCCTACTGCTTCAGGGTCTTTGCCTAAGAAACATATGCTTAAAATGGCAGAGGATTTGATTACTATGATTAGAGGTTCTATGCCCCCTCCTGATAAGAGGCCTAGGGTGGAACCTGAGTTTGAGAGTTTTGAGCAATGTTCGGAGGCTTCTGAGTCTTCGGCTGAAGACTTGCAGGAGTATCCTCCTTATTCTGATTCAGATGTGGATGATTCTACTCCTTCAGCTTCTCCTCCTGAGGATTTTTCATTTTCAGAGACTCTGCATTCCATGAGGGAGCATTTTAAATGGGAAGGTCAGGATTTCTCTGATTCCAGGAAGAGGCTTAGGGAATTCTTGTTTTTACCCCAGCATAGGCCTTTAGCTATACCTCCTGTTCTGAATGTGGTGGAAGATGTTTTTGCAGAGGCTTCCCTGAATCCTGATTCTTTGCCTCCTGCCCCAGTTAAACCGGATAGGTTAAACCGGATAGGTACTATAGGGTGCCTGAAGCTCATAAGTATCTTTTTAAGAGTCCTAGGGCAGACCCGGAAACTGTCTCTCAGGGGCCTAAAGGTGTGAAGGCTTCTGTTGTTAAAAATCCTGTTCCTCCGGATAAAGAGGCAAGGGCGTTGGATAGATGGGGAAAGAAAGTGTACACTTCTTCCACTTTAGCCATGAGGGCGTTGAATTGTCAGTTTCACATGTTAAAATATCAGAATTATCTCCTTTCACAATTGAAGTCTAAGGTGGATGCTCTGGCAGAAGGTATTGAGTGTAAAGAGTTGCAGGATTTAGTTCATGTGTCTGAACAGGTGGGTAAGCATTCTTTGCAGTGTGGTTTTGATGCTGTGCAGGCCTCCTCGAGGGTGGCTGCCACTGGTTCTGTTCTTCGTAGGCACGCCTGGTTGAGAGATCAGAATTTAGCTGAGCATGTTAAAACAAGGATTTTGGATGCTCCTTTACAGTCTGATGTGTTTGGTTCGCCTGTGGAAGCAGTTTTAAAGAAAATGGAGGACAAGGCTAAGTCTATGCAAACTGTTAAGGATTTTTGCAGGTGCAGCCTCCGAGTTTAGTAGAAATTGGCCTACTAAGGGATGGACATATCCTGCTTATGATTCCCAGTCTAGGGGTAGGTCTAGGCGTGGTAGGGGCAGAGCTCAAGGTTCTTTAGGCCTAGAACAGGAGTTCACCTGCTCAGACTTCTGGCGAGGGCAGGGGTCAGTCCTTTCAAACAGACCCAATGACCTACCTTTTCAGCTGCCAGTACATTCTCGCCTGGCAGCACCTTTGGGAGGAAGGCTGGCTCTTTTCAAAGAAAATTGGGATTTAATTACCCAAGACAGATGGGTTTTGGATATCATTCACCACGGTTACAGGTTTTATTTCCATACCTTGCCTCCTTTCAAAGGCATGCCAGACATTCCTCCTCTACAAAGAAAAGAGGCTCACAAGCAAATTTCTCTGTTGCTCCAAATAGGGGCCATTCAGCCAGTTCCTGTACCAGAAAGGGGCCTCGGATTTTATTCTCGCCTGTTCCTAGTACCGAAGAAGGGGAACACGTGGAGACCAGTTTTGGATTTATCTATCCTCAACACTTATCTGGACATTCCCAAGTTCAAAATGTTGACGCTACAACAGCTTTTACCTCTGCTGGGCAAAGATCACTGGATGGTAACTTTAGATCTAAAGGAAGCTTACCTTCATGTGCCTATCAGACTACGTTGCAGGAAGTATCTGCGTTTTCGAGCTGGGAATTCTCATTATCAGTTCTCTGCATTGCCCTTTGGCTTATCTACTGCGCCCAGAGTATTCACAAAGGTTCTGGCTCCAGTGATAGCTTACTTCAGGCTAAAAGGAATTCAAATCTATCCTTACTTGGACGACTGCCTGATTCTGGCTCAAGAAAAGGAAAACCTTTTACAGCATTTGGAATTTGTGATAGCAGTGCTAAGATGCCTAGGGTATTCTGTGAACGAAATAAAGTCCAGTCTAGTACCCTCTCAAGACATGTGCTTTCTGGGTGTGAGACTGAATACAGCAGCCCAGATGGCCTTTTTAACCCCGGACAAACAAAAGAATCTTTCCAGTTACTTCCATCAACTATCTCTTCAGTCCGGGCTGACTGCAAGGACAGTCCTTCAAGCCTTAGGGTTCATGGCATCTTGTATTCTGGTGCTTCCCAATGCCAAACTGCATATGAGGAAGCTGCAATGGTATCTCAAAAATGTATGGACACAGCACTGCCAGAATTTGGACACTGTCATTCAAATAATACCTTGCATTCAAAAGGAATTTTTGTGGTGGGTGCAGGAATGTCACCTAAACAAGGGACTCTCTGTGACCCGGCCAGAGGCGAGTCAGATTTTAACGACAGATGCCTCAGACATTGCTTGGGGAGCTCATCTAAATGGAAAGTGGATACAAGACAAGTGGCCTGCCAGACTACAGCATCTACATATCAACATGAAAGATGTTAGCAGTCCAGTTTGCATTAATGGCTTTCAAGGAGTTGCTTCTTCCAGGGCAGGTGTTGATTCTAACAGACAACACAACTGTCATGTGGTACATCAACAAACAAGGGGGAACACATTCTTACCCGTTGTGCAGACAAGCAATGATTTTATGGGAGACTGCGCTCAGCTTGCAACTAACTCTTCAGGCAAGGTTTCTGCCGGGAGCACAGAACTCCTTAGCAGATGTGTTAAGCAGACAAATCATGGATCCCCACGAGTGGAAACTGGATCTTCATGTATTTGAAAATTGACAGTGTCATGGGGAACTCCAGACATAGATCTGTTCGCTTCTCCACTAAACCACCAGCTGCCAAAGTTTTGCACAAAGAGGTTTCATCACACAGCTTGGAAAGTGGATGCTCTTTCTTTCAGTTGGAAAAATCTTCATGTGTATGCCTTTCCACCTCTACCTCTTCTCCCAAAGGTGCTCCTAAAGGTCAGACAAGACAAGCCAAGGATGATTTTAATAGCTCCAGATTGGCCTCGCAACACTGGTACCCATTACTGAGGAGTCTGGTAAGGAAGCCTCCATGGCCTTTACCTTTGATTCCACACCTGTTGTCTCAGAGGGACGGTCACCTGCTCAATGTCAAGCTTCACTCTCTTCATCTAACAGCCTGGCATATTCTGTTTTGAAACACAGCAGGTCTCAACTTCCTCAACAAGTTTTAAATGTGATTATGGAAGCCAGAAGACCTAGTACAAGGAAAGTGTACGAGAAAAATGGAAGAGATTTTTATTTTGGAGTGCAGCAAACAATTTGGAGATTTCTGAGCCTAATTTGAGTGTGGCTCTTCAATATCTTACTGAGTTATTGGACAAAGGTTTGTCTTTCTCTTCCATTAAGATTCATGCTGCTGCAATTTCAGCTCACTATGATTGTGACCCACCATTGTTTTCGCATCCTTTGTTCAAGCAATTTCTTAGAGGGGCAAAGAATATAAGACCCCCACGTAGAGCTCCTACTCCTGCTTGGGATCTCAATTTTGTGTTGGAGAAACTTACTCTACAACCTTTTGAGCCTGCGGCTACTGCTGAATTGGAATACTTGTCATGGAAGACTGCTTTTTTGTTGGCCATTACTTCTGCAAGAAGGGTTTCTGAATTGCAGGCCCTTATGGCGGTAGAGCCTTTTTTGATTTTTCATAAGGATAGGGTATCATTACGTACTAATCCTTCCTTTATGCCTAAGGTGGTTTCTAGTGTGGCTTTAAACCAAACTATTCATTTGCCAACTTTTTATTCAGATCCCCAAAATAAAGGGGAAAAGATTTTGCACACTTTAGATGTACACAGGCAATTGCGTTATTATTTAAGCAGGACTAAGGATTTTAGGCAGTCTCAGCAGCAGTTTGTTTCTTTTGCTTTGAGTTCTCAGGGCAAGCCTGTGTCAAAACAAACTATTTCTAAGTGGATTGGGTTTTGCATTGCATTTTGTTATTCCCATCATGGCAAGGAGATTCCAGCTGGGATTAGGCCTCATTCCACTAGGGCTACTGCCACTTCTACAGCATTTCTAAGGGGGGTGGCAACTAAGGATATTTTGGAGGCAGCTACTTGGAGTTCAGTGCATACTTTCTCTAAGCATTATCACCTTCCTCTCTACTCTAAATCTAGGGCTGGTTTTGCCACAGCTATTTTGCAAGGCATGTTGTCAGCTCCTGTTTCCTTATGATTTGCCAGCCTCCCTTACCTCTGCTTTGGGATTCTACCCAATAGTTAGGACTGCAGCAATGTGGAATGAAGAACATAGTACAGTTTTGTACCTACCATAAATGTAGATGTTCGAGGATCCACATTGCTGCAGTCCAATTTACCCTCCCTCCTTCCCCTCTGTGTTTAGGGGTGGTTGTGTACGTGAGGTTATACTCTGGTAATTTTGTATATATTGTATATATTTTTGGTGCAGGAATGTTTGGAGTTTTTGGTTTTGGCCTTGTCTTTTTAGGGTCTTCTGACATCTGGGGCAAGAAAAGACTGAGGATATGGCGTCGGTCATGCGCATTAGTACCCTGACGTACTGGCGTCAGTCTAATGCGCCTTGACCGACGTCAGCCATATACTTTGGTATTCGGGCCGACTGGGACAGCGGACTACCCAATAGTTAGGACTGCAGCAATGTGGATCCTCGAACATCTACATTTATGGTAGGTACAAAACTGTACTTTTCCCTCCCACCACTCCCCTCTTTTTTTTTTTTTCTCTCTCTACTTAAAGGAACATTTTGGTATTTACTTGCTGGTGGTGTTTTTCCACCATCACCTGGCTCCCACTTGGGGGGGTTCCTGACAAGGCAAGAAAAACTGATGTAATGGTGTCATCTGCCTTAATTTATACTATTGACGACCTGACATCAGTCCTGAAGCAACAGACGTAGAAATACTAAGCCTGTGGTATTCCGTCTGGCCGAGGGCTACCCTGGCAGGGATAACCCAAATGTGATGACTGCAACAGTGAATACGCTTGAACATCTACATTTTATGGTAAGTGTACATAACTGTACTTTCCTCTCTCCGTAGAGCTTAATTATTATCCAAATAAGCTCACAAAAGCAAAGTAAATGTACAGAATCTAGCTTTTAAATTACCCTGGCTGATTAACGATCATTGGCAATATTGATAACAGCCATGGTCCTATACTGAAGCAGTTACAAGTAAAAGTACAGAAATGAACTACTGTACAATTAAAGGGGTTTCAGTGCTGTCAGCCTTAATAACAAATGGGACTCCTTTGAAGCTTGGATTAAGGAAGATATCCAGACGCCCTGGGAATAGAAGTGGCTAAAATAAAACTCTTCCTCTTCATTCTTAAAGTAAACCTTCCAAATTGAAATAGACCAGTCATAAGTAATGATGCTGTGTTGCTGTTAGTACCCTGTCCTTGTAATGAATACATATTACAATGTACTTGAATCAAAGCTGTTCTCACTGGTATTATACTAAACTAACTTGCCATAACCTACCACCTTCCAGGTCATAAAGTTTAGACTTGTTGTAATTTTACCCCAACCCCTTGCCTGGCCAACCATCAAGCCTCCCTTTGAACCGGGTAATGCCCATATTTTTTTTCCACTGTGGTTATTCTGTCAGAGCCAAAGTGAGAGCTCTTCAGGGAGAGGGGTGTTGTTCATGTGGTTGTGAGGGTGCTTTTATACCCTTGGCATCATTGCAGTTAGCCTAATTCCATTCTCTCTTTAGTGGGGCATGTGAACTGCATCATTGTGGTGAGCATAATGTCCTCTCCATTGTCCTCTGCCTTGTAGATGCGTGCTTCCGCAGGCTCTGTGAAGGATGACGCCCTTTGGTAGCATGACGAGCCTAGTACCTGACACCAAGCTGCCTTTTGCATCACCCCTCCTATAAAGGGGTAGTGACTGTGTGTGCAGCAGGCTTCACCCTTTTCTCCTCCAGGATTCATCATTTGTCAGCCTTGGCAGTCCCTGAACCACTAGTTAAAAATTGGGTTGCTGAGACAGTAAGCATTTTCTCTCTCCTTGCCTCCTGCACACTTGAAGAGACACTAAATAAAATTAATGCTAGTCTCAGGGAAGCCTGGCAGTTGTGGGTGATCTTTGGTACATACGTTATCAGTTCCAGCACCAATTAACTTGACACCTGGCCTTAAGTAATCCAATCCAAATTGTTAACATCATGAAACCTAATCTGTCATGTCTCATGTTGATTCCATTAATAACAAATTGTTCACTTTATGTGCAAGCTAATACATCAGTATTTTAA